>NC_084574.2:13312500-13505000 GCF_033978685.3 Nerophis lumbriciformis
ATACGACCAACACTCAAAATATGCAATATTTTCCCTAAAAAATATTTCAAAGTGGAAGAGCCTTAAATAGGTAAATATTTTATAACAACATTGATTTTGATTCATTATTATTTAAACAAAAACAAAACAACTGTCCCACTAAAATTGTTGGGGATCCAAGAGGGCCTAACTCATAAAAGTGTTCAATAATGTCATACTTTTTATTTATTTTTTATCTTCATTGTGTAAATCTTTATATCAACTTCAGATCTATATCCATCGATCAAAATTAAAACATTTTTTTTTCATGTTTTTTTGTTTGATTTTTTTATGCCATTTTTGTCCAAAAAAAACCAACACTTTTTTTATATGACCAACATTCAAAATATGCAATATTTTCCCCAAAAAATGTTTTCAAAGTGGAAGAGCCTTAAATAAGTCAATTCATAACAACATTGATTTTGATTCATTATTATTTAATCAAAAACAAAACAACTGTCCCACAAAATATTTTTGGGGATCCAAGAGGGCCAAACTCATAAAAGTGTTAAAAATATGTCATACCTTTTATTTTTTTATTTTTTTTCAATGTGTAAATCTTTAGATCAACTTCAGATCCGTATCCGTCAATTATATATATATTTTATTATAATTTTTTCATGTTTTTTTTGTTTGATATTTTTATGCCATTTTTGTCCAAAAACTTTTTTTTTTGTGACCAACACTCAAAATATGCAATATATTTTCCCCAAAAAAATATTTAAAGTGGAAGAGCCTTGAATATGTCAATAATTCATAACAACATTGATTTTGATTCATTATTATTTAAATAAAAACAAAACAACAGTCCCACTAAATTTTTGGGGGGAACTTTTAACTCACAAAAGTGTTAAAAATATGTCATACTTAAAATTGTTTTATTTTATTTTCAATGTGTAAACCTTTAGATCAACTTCAGATATATATCCATCGATAATATTTTTTTTAAAATTATTTTTTCACGTTTTTTTGTTAGATTTTTTATGCCATTTTTGTAAAAAAAACAAAAAACATTTTTTTAATATGACAAACACTCAAAATATGCAATATTTTCCCTAAAAAAAGTGGAAGAGCCTTGAATAAGTAAATTCATAACAACATTGATTTTGATTCATTATTAATTATTTAAACAAAAACAAAACAACTGTCCCACAAAATAATTTTGGTGATCCAAGAGGGCCTAACTCATAAAAGTGTTAAAAATATGTCATACTTTTTATTTTTTTTCAATGTATAAATCTTTAGATCAACTTCAGATCCATATCCGTCAATTATAAAATAAAAAATATTATAATTTTTTCATTGTTTTTTTTGTTTGATTTTTTAATGCCATTTTTGACAAAAAAAAACAAACACTCAAAATTTGCAATACATTTTCCCCAAAAAAATATTTTCAAGTGGAAGAGCCTTGAATATGTCAATAATTCTTAAGAACATTGATTTTGATGAATTATTATTTAAACAAAAACAAAACAACAGTCCCACAAACATTTTTGGGGAACTTTTGACTCATAAAAGTGTTAAAAATATGTCATACTTAAATTGTTTTTAAATTGATTTTCAATGTGTAAATCTTTAGATCAACTTCAGATCTATATCCTTCGATTAGAATTTTTTTTTAAATTATTTTTTCACATTTTTTTGTTAGATTTTTTATACCATTTTTGTATAAAAAAAACATTACTCAAAATATGCAATATTTTCCCTAAAAAAAGTGGAAGAGCCTTGAATAGGTCAATAATTCATAACATTGATTCATTATTATTTCTATTTTTAAAACAATGACAGCTTGAAAGTTTTGTGTTATTAGTCAATATTGCAACATTTTCTCTTTACATTCCCCCTGTTTGCTCTTTTATTCCACTATTCTATGTTTTTTTAATAAAAATATTATTTCTAGAATGTACTGCAGGCTGTTAAACCTTAGCTGCAAGCCGCAAATGGCCCAAGAGCCACACTTTGGACACCCCTGGTCGACACAGTAATGTTTTATCTGTGTTTTTCTCTAATTGTCCATGTGTTCATTTATTGTCTTGGCAAGAAAACTATCACAAAAGCAAGTTAAGGAAAAAATACTACTATAAGTACTGTATTCAGGCTTAATTGAAGTATGATTTCAAGTTTCCATTACACACCAACATCTGATCAATTATGTTTTCCATTACTATTTTTGACAACATATTCTTCAATATTTTGTCCAAAGACCAAACTATAAATGAATATTTTCCAAAAACGTGACTCGACATAAAGAAACTACTGTTTTTACATTATTTAGTGAACGATTATAGGTTTATCTTAATTCTTAAAGTAAGCAAATATACATTTTAATATTGAAAAGAGTAGTCACTTCCCCTGTAGTCCACTGGGGGGCGACATTCGCTGGTCCCAGGCAGTGCTGTCAGGCCCCGCTAGCTTTGATTAGGGTTTTAAATTGGCGCTATTTAATGAACGCTGCCTAATTAAGCCTGGATAACAGCTTTAATTGATAAGTAATTATCTGCCACCATTTTTTAAATTAATTTCCCCGCCTCCGTCTGTGTCTACAGTACATGCAGCTCTCAACACTCCCCGACAACCCCCCATTGGTTTGTGTTTATGTCAACAAGCAGTGGTAAACAATCAGGGCCATGTAAGAAGGATGCATTGTCTGCTGTGATTGGTGGGCTGCCATGTGAGGGTCGTTTTCTACTCACTGAGCTTTAACCATCACGAGAGGTGCAAGAAAAGATCATTTTCAAGCAAGAAGGGTGTTCACCAGTTCACGTTTTGGTTTTCCCAATACTGTAAACACAGGCAGAGTTGTCACTGGTGCAGATTAAAACATGGAAAACATGGAAAACATCCTCAATCCTAATGAAAAGTAGCTATTGTTCAACATTAAACCTGCAATTTAGCTGCTCAGATAAGCAGGGCACAAAGACACAATAATAACTGATTATGGTCACAATAAATGTGTAGAAGTTAGAATGCAAATCAAATGCTTTATAATGTACTAATTAGCTCACTAAGCAATAGAAAACAAACTAATGCTGCTGCAAAACACGCTGATATAGCACAATAATAAAGCTGTATTAAAACCTCTAAGGTAATTAATCCAATAATAATATATTTTATTGGCTGCAGTCATTTAAAAATGTTTCACATTTCAATAGATCCCCCTGATAAAAAGTATAGGAGGGGTAATAAATACATCTTTAAATCGTTCCTTAAATGTGTCATTAATGAATTATAATTGGAATAAAATACATACATTTGTTATTAAATATGCCATTCATGTATTTAGTGTAAAATTGCATTCAATCATTCATTTAATTATAGATTTCATTATTTCATGATTGAATCATTTCACAACTTAATTAATTAGATTTAATTATTTTCATGATGTTAGGATTTATTTAATGATTTATTTGAATAATTAATGACACATTTGAGTCACTATCTCAATATTTATTTACTCATATCATTTTGGCCCTCCATACTGACAAGGGCCAACATTGTGTAAATAATAAATATCATAATACAATGACGCTACATAACAATAATAAAATAAAATGCATTAACAGTTATTAGTTATGAAATCAAATAATAAAATCATGAAGTAATGAAAAGGATAACTAATGAAATCGTGAAGCAAATATTGAAAGGATAAAAATAATGAAATCAATAATTAATTAAATGATTAAATAAATACATGTAATTTTGCACTAAACAAATTAATGACCCATTTAATTACACATTTATATATTTGATTCCAATCTAATTTTGAGATGTATTTATTAATTTCATTTTGTACCACTTTTTTGGTTTTTTTTAAGGGTGTTAACAATTCCAATTACTATTAATCAACTACACATTTTTTTAAAAGATGTATTTATTTGGTGAATTTTGTCACATTTGACCCACCATATAAAAAAAAAGCTTTTAGCAACACTGGGGTCCAAACTTGTGATTTACAAAAGTTTTAGCAAAAGCTAAAACGTTTGCTTCCAAGGGCCAGAGTGAAAATGTGCCAATGGGCCGCAGACCAAACGCAGCGATTTGAAGCGCACATCAGCACCATGAGTGAAGAGTTCAGCCCCTTTTGAAACAATCACATATAAACAGTTATTTACTTACAAAAAGTGCAGTTATAAAACATCACGTCTCGTCTAAGCCAGTGATTCTCAAAGTACAGTAGTACATCAAATAAGTAATATATGTACTGTATATGGAGCATTTTTATTGATGTTTGTGCATTGTGTGTAATGTTGCAGTGGCAAAAATATGAAATATAATTGTTAAATAAAACTTCTGTTTTTAATGAATACTTAGGCCTACTACGCTTGTTGGGCATTATGGTGGTACTTGTCTGCCCCGACCCAAAAAAATCTGGTGTCTTACTTGATGTGTTTTTCCAAACAGTGAGTGCGAAGGACAATGCTGAGAAGAAGAAGCGGCTGATGTTCATTGAATTAAAGAAATAAATCATGTAAAAACACGATTGAAATGTGTGTAGAAGACCCGGAGAAGCAGTACGAGCAGTAATATGCACTGTCCTTCATACCAGGTGTGGTATTGATGCCTTTGGAGTTTTTTGGATCAAAATTCTATAATCCCTATGTGTCAAAGTCAAGGCCTGCGGGACAAATCCGACCCCGGAATGAATGATCTATGGCCCCTGGGAGGATATTTGATTAGTATTGGAACCGGCCCGCAGGCCACAGCCGCCTGCTGCTGTTTTGCACGCACCAATACTCCATCGGTGATGGCGCTAGGAATTGTCAAAATGTCAAGTCATAAAAATGGGGTCCCACAGTAAATTTTTGGGGTCCCACTTTTTTTGTAAGCGTTCTGAAAACAAATGATAAATGTATGCATTATCCTGTTATATCTCACATTCTATATTGTGTTTTGGAAAAAGGTTGTCATAAACCTTATTTTATTCATCAAAAAAACAACAACAAAAAAACACATTTTTATGCATATGTAAATGTATTCAGTTACAAACATTCATTCACGTTCTTCTTTCCTTCATGGATCTAAACTTTACCGCTGCCATTTTTTTTTATTGTAATATTTTCAGAATGTGTTTATTCTATTTTTGGCCAAAGTAAGATAAAGAAAACAATCTGAAGTTGTCTTTATTTTTTAGTTTTAATGCTGTCACGCCAAATTTCTTCCCCCTACAAAAACCTTACCCATCCCATTTACTTCCGGGGTCATTTCGTCTTACGTCATTTCCTCTTACTTACGTCATTTCCTCTTACGTCATTGACAGCGATCGATATCACTTCGGCTTTGACTGCCCGTCGCTGGAAGGATACTTGTTTTTTTAATTTTTTATAATATAGCGTTTACAAAACGTCTGTATTAATCGGACAAATTAACTTGAGGATATTCCTGATTATATATTAATTACTATTAGTGAAATGGTTTCAACAATAATGTTGATTTAAAGTACAGACATTTAACAGTATTATATATTAATTAATATTTTTTGCACGTTACCACGAAGACAGGAGTTCCCAGCAGCGGCCCTAACACTCCGCCTGAAATTTTCCCTAACACGCCGCCTGGAATTTTTCGAAGCCTGCTGGTGTTTGACATAAGTCCCCTGGGAAAGATAAAGACAAATGTCATTCAGTGACACCACCATTTTCAGGAGATTTGGATTCTATCGATCGCTGTCAATGACGTAAGAGGAAATGACGTAAGTAAGAGGAAATGACGTAAGAGGGAATTACCCCGGAAGTAAATGGGGGGGGTGTAGGGGGAAGAAACTTGGCGTGACAATGCCATGATTTTAATAATCCGGCCCTCGTGTGCACACATTTTCCTCCATGTGGCCCCTGAGCTAAAATGAGTGACACCGTTGCCAATGTTAAGGCTCCATCTAGTGGTACGCCAAAGAATCACTTGATTAAAGTAAAGTGTTGGATTTTCCTATATTCCAACAGTGTTACTGTTCAAACTGTGTGTAATGTTACAGTAGCCAAACATATTAAATATACTTGTTAAATAAAACCTCTGCCTTGTTTTTAATGAATACTTAAGCCCACTCTGCTACTGTATTTTAATGTTAGTCATTATGCATACTTGCCAACCCTCCCGGATTTTCCGGGAGACTCCCGAAATTCAGCGCCTCTCCCGAAAATCTCCCGAAATTCAGGCGGACTCAGGTCCATGCGGACCTGAGTCCGCTTTCCCACAATATAAACAGCGTACCTGCCCAATCACGTTATAACTGTAGAATGATGGAGGGCGAGTTGTTGGTTTCTTATGTGGGTTTATTGTTAGGCAGTTTCATTAACGTCCTCCCAGCGTGGCAACAACACACAACAACAGCAGTCACGTTTTCGTCTAACGTAAAGCAGTTCGTCTGCCGTAAACAGCAATGTTGTGACACTCTTAAACAGGACAATACTGCCATCTAGTGCATTTGATGAAAGCACTTTTGTGCGTGCCACAGAGCAATGCATCATCAGAGAGGGTGTTCAGCATGGTTAGAAAAATAGTGACAGAGAATAGAACAAGGATGGACAATTCAACCCTTAACTCAACAATGAGTAGATGAGTGTTATGTGTGTGTATATGTGTAAATAAATGAACACTGAAATTCAAGTATTTCTCTTATTTATATATATATATATATATATATATATATATATATATATATATATATATATATATATATATAAAATAAAAGAAATATATATTTATAGCTAGAATTCACTGAAAGTCAAGTATTTATTGTATATATATATATATATATGAAATACTTGACTTAGTATTTCTTATATATATATATATATATATATATATATATATATAAGAAATACTAAGTCAAGTATTTCATATATATATATATATATATATATATATATATATATATATATATATATATACTGTATATATATTAAATACTTGACTTGGTGAATTCCAGCTGTAAATATACTCCTACCCTCTTAACCACGCCCCCCCACCTCCCAAAATCGGAGGTCTCAAGGTTGGCAAGTATGGTCATTATGGTGGTATTTTTTTCTGAGGTGGTACTTAATAAAATGAATTTTGGGAACCACTGCTCTGTTCACTGTTAATACAGGTTGCTCATTAGAGCAATTGTGTGTCACCAGGCAGAATTTAAAGTGTAAATTTCGCCCCCCAACTATGCCCACCTCCCTGATTGTCCCACCCAGAAAGTGTACGAGAGCTACACGTGCACATGCATAGGTTGTTGACAGTCCAAAGTTGCATCGAAAGATCCCCTAGTTCCTGTTTTGTTGCATCTAATAAATGTCATTGTCCCAGGTACATGTTTTTTTTACTCTAATGATGAAATACTAATTTCTGTTACTAGGCAGTAATATGGCCATATATTATACAAAGATTTAGCAAAAATCTAAATGCAAAAACCACAAGCTATGTCTCTGCTTACAATACACAGAACAACACACGTCGCCACGAAAAAGGATACACACAAAATATAGGACAATGGAACATTAGAGTACCTGTCTAAAAAGAAAATAGCCACTGTATTAAGTACACCTCTGCATAACATTGTATCATTTTTAACATGAAAGAATACAACAAATATATAAATATAGATCAACTTACAACAAAGAATATTTTTAGTCAGTAAAAGATTTAAAGTGCATCAATTTGCAAAAAAAAAATTAATAAAATAAAATTATTTGAACTATACATATTTTTGACCAACTTGAGCCTTTTGATATTAAAAAAATAAAAACAAATAAACTCAATAAAAAATAAAAAATTTAAATTGATCAGTAACATGAACTCAGGAGCATAATATATAAAACAATTTAACCTACAAAACAAAAATCAATAAAACAATTTTTGTAGATTTTTTATTTTTTTTTCTCAAAATGAAAAAAATGGCGATCTTTCCAGGTGGGTGTATGGCAGCCAAGCTGTACTGGAAACAAGTTCGCACCATGCACACACTTCACTATATATCGCGTCAACCAATGAGGTGATTCCTTTGTAGGCTCTGCTCAACCCTCCTTTCTCTAAATTCTGAGGTTGGATCTGGGGAGGGGCGGGGGACGTTGACCGCCAGGAAGACAAAGAAGTTTGTCTTCTGGGGTTTTATTTACTAAAATACTCAATTATAAGGCACAGACAGCATGCAGACATACGATTTTTTTCAGAAAAGATACTGTTACGATGTACTGTACGGTAATATGATTTTTTTTTTTTTTTTTACTTCAAAAATATAACGTAGGTACCCCAGCTTTAAGACAATAACAAAAAAAAAAGAAGGGAGTAATTCACTTTCATAAAAATGTTATCAAATACTTCTTGGGTCCATTTATTCGCTTTGATAAAATAAAATAAAACATTTTCTTACCTTTTACTGTATTTGTATGTAAAGTTCATGAACCATCCTTGAATTGATTAACGTGGACCCCGACTTAAACAAGTTGAAAAACTTATTCGGGTGTTACCATTTAGTGGTTAATTGTACGGAATATGTACTGTACTGTGCAATCTACTAATAAAAGTTTCAATCAATCCTTAATGAAAACTTTGTATGATCACCTGTTTTGTCTGAAAGTTCCCTTTAGAGAAGTTTTTAAATAAATATATATAAGATATATAATCTTCCTTATTGGCAGCCACGTTTATTCATTCATTCATTCATTCAGCAGATACCTAAGAAAAAGCCCATAAAACATTAAAAAAATAATAAAAAAAAATCATAAAAGATAGATCTGAAATTGTCGAAAGATTTCAAGTGTTGAAAAAAAATATTGCTGATATGACGGTTTTATGAGCGGATACCCTCTTGCATCCAAAGAGTAGGTGTGTATAGTCAATCTCAAATGTGCAAATGATTAATGTAAGACTACATTTTCAGTTTGGAGTGTAACAAGACTTGTGAGCAAGTTAGCAAAACAGAGGAGGAGTTATGATGCCCCTTTAGGTCCTTAACAAAGAGTGTTGGTCTTATATTTAATATTCATGACAATATGCTATATAGCTCCATGGAAAGAGTAAATACTCGGGGTGCACAACAAATCTGAATCGCGATTCTTATTCATCTCCATTCTAAATCGATTCATTATTTTAAGAAATCAATTTAAAATAAATAAATAAATACATTGAATTTAAGAAAACATATTGTTTGTTTTATAAGAATCAGTTTAAAAAATATGTTTTAGGCCATCTTCATGCAACCAGAAGGAGATTTTCCTCACCTGTTTTAAAAAAGTTCCATTATAATTAGTGTACCATATCGGTTTGAATCCAGGATGGTGTTAAGCCAAGAATCACCCAACACACTAAAAAATGTTGGGTTAAAAAAGAACCCAATTTTAACCCAACTGCTGGTTCAGAAAAGGACAAACCCCTTATTTGAGTTATTTCAACTCAACATTTTGGGTTAATTTTTTACAACCCAACTTTTGCGTTGAATTATTTAACCAACAAGTTGAGTTATGATAACTTAAAGTTGGGTTATTCCCCACCAAACTATTGGGTTGAATTATTTAACCCCAAAAAAAACCTTGTAAATAATGTTGATGAGATTAATCCACAATAAAATTCCCTTCAAGAAAAAATAAATTTTTAATTAAAAAAAAAGCCTTTCGGGCGGTATAGCTCGGTTGGTAGAGTGGCCGTGCCAGCAACTTGAGGGTTCCAGGTTCGATCCCCGCTTCTGCCATCCTAGTCACTGCCGTTACCCACCTGCTCCCAGTGCCACCCACACTGGTTTAAATGTAACTTAGATATTGGGTTTCACTATGTAAAGCGCTTTGAGTCACTAGAGAAAAAGCGCTATATAAATACAATTCACTTCACTTTCACCCAAAAGTTACTTGTTGAAAAGCAAACCAAAAATGGTTCATAATTTTGAAAACCCAGAAATTGAGTTAAAATAATACCCTTATAACCCAAAAAATAGATTGCTATTCATAAAAATAACTCCAAAATTTAACCCAACACTAGCAACTCATAAATTGGGTAATCAAAATAACTCAGTATTTTTTTGTGTGAAGGAATGGGAATCCGATCGAATCTTTAAGTACCTAAAGATTCGCACTCCTAGTAAATATATATATAAACAAACAAGCTACAACCACAATAATAAAGACGTTTCATTAATACGTCTGTCAATAAATAATTGGTAAGGAAGAATTTAAGATCCACCTCTCGTCATAGTGAGTGTATTTGACCCTAATGGTTCTTATTCCAGTGATTCTCAAACTGTGGTACACAACCTCCATCTAGTGGTACACCAAAAAAATAAAAAAAAAATAAATAAAAAAAAAAATCACTTGATGAAAGTACAGTGTTTTATTTTCCGATATTCAAACATAGTAATACTGGCCAAAAATATCCAATATACTTGTTAAATTCTCTGCCTTGTTTTTTAATAAATACTTAGGCCTACTACGCTACTGAATTTTAATGTTGGTCCTTATGGAGGTACTTGGTGAAAAAAGTTTGAGAAATACTGCAATATTCTAATAGGACTTATTTGCTGTAATAAAGGGAGAACATCATTATTTTCTGCTTTCATTAGCTTCTATGGGTACGCAACTTACTATTTAAGCTATAAAAAATAGTATACATAAATATAAATGTACATTTACTCCTTCAATGTATATTTTTAAAAGTGTTGATTTGCATCATTTTCCCCTGCGAAGGAGGCAATTAACAATATTTCCATGTGCTTTATGCAAAACCTGGCACTCAAAGATAGTGGAGATGGTGTAGATCCCAGTGGTTGATAACAATTAAAATGGTGTTTTGTTATTTCAGGCATATTTTTTTTCCCCTGCTAAGTCACTTTTAAAATGAACTGCTGCAGTTTGACTGGTGACTATTTACTTAAAGGTGTTATTATTAAATTACACCACGTTTAATCCTTTCAACAAGACGTGGACTGAAGGAATAGTCAACAAGCAACTATTTGCAGATTCTTTCCCAAGCACAATTACGCTCATAATTTGACTGGTTTCTAATTGCCCGCACATAAGGAGCTGCAAATGGGCTCTTTACCTCTCCGAATGATCAAAGCTGCCATTATATGACGCTCAGAAAGATTTGTGTGCGGAAAAAAACACAACACAAGATCAATACCTGCAATCCTTTTACTTGTAATTGGAATTGCATCCACTCTCCTCGTTTGAGAGCACGCACACCATCAAAAAAAAAAACCCGCATCCATCCAGCAATTAATTTAGATTAGACTCTTAATTATCAAGCCATTGGCTAAATAATGAGCGACTTCACTGAGGAGAGTTTAAATGAACTTACATGCAGCACCGGACTAATTAAAGGCTCCTCTTCATCACCTTGCTTTGGCTAATTAAAAAATAAATGTGACTTGATTCCTTCCCTCCAGAGGCGAGTGAAGTATTAAGCGTCTTCTAAGAAAGCTTATTATCTTGTTTACTAATCTGCCGGGAGAGAAGTCCACTTTTTGTTTTTCTCTGCACAAAAACAAGCATTTATGGTAAATGTATTTTTTTAAATAATGCACATCGAAAACACTGATGTTGAACACAACTTGTTGACCTCTGTTTTTTTTTAACTTTCAAAACCGTCTTCATAAAACCCCAAATGGACTAAAAGCTGAAGATCTGTAGTCTTATTTTGTATATTCCGGAGCCACATCATTCTCTACAGTAGGCCTGGGGAATTATTTTGACTCGGAGGCCACATTTAGAGGAAAAAAATGTGTCTGGGGGCCGGTATATCTATTTTTAGGAACACTAATACAAAACCTCACAATAATGTCTGATTGAATGCTAAAAACGTTATGACAGACCGCCTTAAAAAACGTAATGGAATTTAAAATTTTTCTACGAACGATAAAACACTGAATATTGCCAAAATATGAATGTCACACCCCCTTTCGATCGACATATTTTACAATCAAGTGAAACGCAACAAAAATGCAACAAACAGTGAAATATGAACGCAAAGGGTACAAAATAAACCCACCTACAATCTGATATATCTGATACATCACTAAGCTTTAGAACTTTGTTGTGAAAATCTCCTTCCGCTTCTGTGGAAACGCTTCCCGCCCACACTGCTTGGTGCCTCGTCTGAGCTGCTGTGACGTAGATCACCATAGTAACTAATTAGATTACCATAGTAACTGGTATATCACCCAAAAGCGCAGATTCCAACCATTGAAATACTTTGTATAGTTCAAGACTTCATAATGGCAGCTACAGTTTCCATCTTAAAGATCTAAAAAATGTATTTGGGAATGTCCGGCGGGCCAGATTGAAAAGCTCAACGGGCCGCATGTGGCCCCCGGGCCTTAATTTTCCCAAGTCTGCTCTACAGCCTATGTGTCAAAGTCAAGGCCCGCTGGCCGAATCTGGAATGAATGATCTATGGCCCCAGGATGATATTTGATTAGTATTAGAACCGGCCCGCAGGCTACAGACGCCTGCTGCTGTTTTGCACGCACCAATAGTCCATCAGTGTTTTGGCGCTAGGAACTTTCAAAATGGGGTCCCAGGGACCCCATCAAGTCATACAAATTAAGTCACATAGTACATTTTTGGGGTCCCACTTTTTTGTAAGCGTTTTGAAAACAAATGATAAATGTATGCATTATCTTGTTATATCTCACATTCTATATTGTGTTTTGGAAAAAGGTTGTCATAAACGTTAATTCATTAAAGAAAATAATAAAAAATAAAACCAATTTTTATGCATATGTAAATGTATTCAGTTATAAACATTCATTCTTTCCTTCATGGATCTAAACTTTACCACTGCCGGTATTTTTTTCTATATTTTTATTGTAATATATTCAGAATGTGTTTATCCTATTTTTGGCCAAGGTAAGACCAAGAAAACAATCTGAAGTTGTCTTAATTTTTTTGTTTTAATGCCATGATTTTAATAGTCCGGCCCGCGTGTGCACAGATTTTCCTCCATGCGTCCCCTGAGCTAAAATGAGTTTGACACCCCTGCTCTGGAGTGGATATTTGATTTTGGTCCATTTATTTTGTCAGAGTTAAGGACCTTCTGCAAAAACATTCTTTTGTTTTTAAGAATCTCCTGCAAAACAGATTTTTTTAAACTGAACTCACCCATGAGCCCAAAAATGATGAAAAAGAGGGGACCTAAAATTGAACCTTGAGGAACACCACTAGTGCAACTAAAGAAGAACTAATGACTCCTGACTGCATCTGAAGTAAACAAGCTACTCCAACATATTACCGTATTTTCCGGACCATAGGGCGCACCGGATTATAAGGCGCACTGCCGATGAATGGTCTATTTTTTATCTTTTTTCATATATTAGGCACACCGGGTTATATTATTAGAAGATTGAGAAAAAGAAGAAGCTTATCGACTACGGCGTTGGTGCGGATGCGCGCAATTTTTCAGGATTTATACAGATCAGCAGGTACCTTTTGCATAACATTGTGAAACAAAACACCAGATAATATGTCTTACATTATACACACACCATAATAATACTCCAATGTTTAATGCGCCGACAATCCATCAAGCGGTGTGGCTTCATAGCTTACCAAAGTCCTACTAAGACATTTTGATAGATTTTTGAGCGCCTTGTGTAATAATCTATATTTTCAATGGAACATTTACAATGTTGGTGTTGTTTACTTGAGTCATCTTGCCATTATTGTGCAGCCTACACTTATCTCTTATGTTTGACTGCCACCTACTGGTCACACTCATTACATTACAATTACACCATGTACCAAATAACATAGTTTCGAGGTGGGTAAGCTCAACCAAAATGATTCCTTACATAAGGTGCACCGGGTTATAAGGCGCACTGTCGAGTTTTGAGGAAGAAAAAGGATTTTAAGTGCGCCTTATAGTTCGGAAAATACGGTAGTTACATAAATCACATTACGAAAATAACTTGTACCAGCCAAAAAGAAGAGGACTCGAAGCGATACCCAGTTATGTAAATCACAGGTTTGGACCCCAGTGTTGTATGTTTGTTAAGAAGATTAAAATGTCAATGCACGAATGTACCAATGTGTTTACAGTGGTCCAAGTTCCTCTGTACAACAGGAACACCCTACTGTTTTGTGAATTTGTATTTTTTCTCCCAAGTTTTGAACTGAACTTTGGCTGCTAGTTCAATAGCCAAGGTCCGATGTAACATCGTTCCTGTAGCGCATGGGTGTCAAACTCTGGCCCGCGAGCCAAAATTGGCCCCCCGTGTAATTTCACTTGGCCCCTACAAGGTGTGTGTGTGTGGGGGGTGTATATTGTAGCGTCCCAGAAGAGTTAGTGCTGCAAAGGGTTCTGGGTATTTGTTCTGTTGTGTTTATGTTGTGTTACGGTGCGGATGTTCTCCCGAAATGTGTTTGTCATTCTTGTTTGGTGTGGATTCACAGTGTGGCGCATATTTCTAACTGTATTAAAGTTGTTTATGCGGCCACCCTCAGTGTGACCTGTATGCGTTGCATTCACGTGTGTGTGCGTACAGAAGCCGCACATATCTTGTGACTGGGCCGGCACGTTGTTAGAATGGACAAAAAGCGGACGTGACGACAGCTCGTAGAGAACGTTAAAGGCAGTGCCTTTAAGGCACGCCCCCAAGACTGTGGTCCGGGTGGACTACGAGATATAATGACAGATGAACACCTTTGTTCGATAATGAAGGTTGCCTCAGCTCAAAGCATGAGCCCTGACATTAAGAACTAGCATCCAAGAAAAGATGCCAGGTATCTGGCTTGGGCACATCAGATTAGATCAGTGTGTTGCAAACTGAGCAGTTTAAAGTCCTGAATGGTTGGTTTATTCATTGTTATTTTATTTTAAAATTTATTAGCCTGTGGAAAAAGTTAATACTGATATTTACCTCAGAAGGTTGCAAATAGAAAAGAGGCATTACATTTTTATTTAAATTGTATTTGATATACCATTGATATTTTTTAATTATTATTATTATTATTTGAAACTGGATTTTGCATGTCACTATAAAGTTATATAAGCCTTGCTTGTTCAATATTTAATGCAAAACTTGTTTGGGTCCCGATTAAAAGGTTAATTTGTTCAACCTTGGCCCGCGGCTTTGTTCAGTTTTAAATTTTGGCCCACTCTGTATTTGAGTTTGACACCCCTGCTGTAGTGTTTTATGCCAATGCTGCTCAACAGTCAAGGCCTGCGTTCGCCCTCTTAGTACTATTCTGCAGGATCAAGAAGACCTTGGACATCGCAAGCCTTAGTTGCTAGTCTAGCAAAGACAACGCAAGTCAAACTCAAAATGATTGTTGTTTTTGTTGCAGCTCAAACACAGAATGAATGAACGAATGAAATCAAATCTAAGGGCTCTGTAATGTCCGTTGATTTTCACATTGTCACATTCCTGTTTTACTCCTGAGTGCTTTTCCTGCCCACCCTGCTACCGCTCTGTTCTCTCCCGCTCTCCCCAGTTGTCATGGCAGCCCAGGGAGGCGGGAAGGCTTGAGCACACCTGGCACCAATCACTACACCCTTGGGTTGTACGGTATACCGGTACTAGTATAGTATCGCGGTACTAAAGAATCAAAACCGGTACTATACTCTGTTTGAAAAGTACCGGTTCCCCCCTTTTTCTTTGTAACGGGCATGATGGCTTGCCGTCGTCACATTGCTGGTTTAACTAGCAGAGGAGCATGTTCGGCAGCGCACAATCACGGAGTACTTACAAGCAGACACGGTGTGTAGACAGAAATAGAAGAACGGACACATTTTGGCCTACAAACTAAAGATAAAGGTAAAGCTATAGCATTGAAACACCCTCAGGAAGAGGTGCTTTAAGACATGGCTAGCTAGCTAGCTAGAAGCTAAAGTCCATAGCTACTTCTAAATCACTAATCCTCGCCTCCATGGCGACAAAAAAAGTAAGTTTCTTACAAGTATCATCCCTGCAGGACGAGGAATAGCTAAACATGCTTCACTACACACCGTAGCAGGATACAATAGCTCACCGGCGTCACCGCTAATAAAAGATAGCACTTCTGAATGTAAACAAATGGATCTACACCTAACATCCACTGTAATGATACCAAGTACAATAGTGTATCTTTTCGATACTACTATGATTAAATCTATATTTTTTATCCTCACAAAATCTTTTTTCCTTTTTTTAGAATTCATATTATGTTTATAAAGTCAGGAAATATGTCCCTGGACGCATGAGGACTTTGAATATGACCAATGTATAATCCTGTTACGACATGGTATCGGATCGATACCTAAATTTGTGGTATCATCCAAAACTAATGTAAAGTATCTAAACAACAGAAGAATAAGTGATTATTACATTTTAACAGAAGTATAGATAGATCATGTTGAAACAGGAAATAACTAGATATTAACAGTAAATTAACAAGCGGATTAACAATCCATTTTTACAGCTTGTCCTTCATAATTTTGACAAAATAATAGAATGAGAAATGACACAATATGTTACTGCATACGTCAGCAGACTAATTAGGAGCATTTGTTTGCTTACTTACTAATAAAGGCAAGTTTTTTAGTATGTTCGCTATTTTATTTAAGGACACAATTGTTCTTAGATTGCAATAATAAACATGTGTTTAATGTACCGTAAGATTAAAAAAAAAAAAAATAAGGCCAATAATGCAATTTTTTGTGGTTCCCTTTATTTAGAAAAGTATCGGTACCAAATGTTTAACTTGGGACTTCCTGTGGGCCAGATTTTGGACGCTGGCGGGCCGTATCCGTAGTTTGAGAACCACTGGACTATACAGTAGAAGCTCCATTTAAAGAGTTAATTTGCTCAAACATTATTGTTTTTTTTTTTTTTTAATCCAACTCGTCTGATAACAAACATGCTTTAAACATTAAGATGTTCTACTGGATTCTTGAGATCAGCCCTCAAGTCAGTGGTTCTTAACCTTGTAGGAGGTTCCGAACCCCACCAGTTTCATATGCGCATTCACCGAACCCTTCTTTAGTGAAAAATAAAACGTTTTGGTTTTTTTTCAAATCCGAGACAAAGTTCCATGTTTTTTTTACTGGTGCACAAAATGAACCGTGCATGAACATCACCTTGTTCAAAGAACAAAACCTACACAGTCCATGAACTCACAACAAATTACACACCTGCAAATCAGATGGAAAATTAGAAGGAACATTGTTTGGGGGTATCCATAATACGCCGATAGGGAGAAGTTTTTATTACACGATGAGTCAGGTGTGGCTTGACGGCGGAGGCTCCACCGAACCCCTGAGGCAGACTCACCGAACCCCTAGGGTTTGATCGAACCCAGGTTAAGAACCACTGCCTCAAGTGAAACCCTAGTGTCAAACTGAAAGTTTTCCTTGTCAGACAAGGTTTTGACTTACAAATTAAGTCAACAGCTATTGAAGTAAACCAAACATTCAAAAATCTTACTCGCTCACAGATGATAGGATTAATTTCTAATATTTGCTAAAGGTAGAGCAAATACTGAAGAAGCTGCATCGGGACAACACACAAAGCAGACTCTCCAAGTAACACCAGTGTTTCCCACACATTCATTTATTTGTGGCGGCCCGCCACGAAAGAATTACGTCCGCCACAAATGGATTTTTCGGCTTTTGACTCGCTCAACCGCTCATAAAAGCAATGGGACTCTGTCTGTGAATGTACCTTGTAGTTACAACTCCGGTGCAGTAGGTGGCGGTAGCCTACTATGCATTGTAACTCCGCCAATAGCACTTAATTCACCTGGTGGGCCAGAAGAAGAAGAAGAAGACGAAGACGAAGAAGACGAAGACGAAGACGGATGGATGGACGGATGGACGGGATCAAAATACGAGGGTAATATAGGTTATGGTAGATAGGTTATAGCTGCATCGCTCGCGGCTCGTCATATATTTAACGTTAATCCGCGATTTCACCGAGCGTTTCACTGACGGTGAGCAGCCTGACGCTGCTTCATTAACACTGCCGCTGTTTGACTCGGGGTCCGGGGCAGACGGACGTAATAACAATCACCTGTTTTCATACCGACGAGCTAACGTGTCCAGGTTATAACCCTGTTGTCAATAAACACACGTGGAGACGGTGCTTCAGATACTACATTAATACTCAAGCTAAAATGTCCACTGTCCACTGCAGCATGTGAATGCAATGAAAAGAATAAAATCTGAGCCAACCAGCTGTTAAAATGTTGTCCAGGTTAATGTTTTGGCCATTAAAGGCCCTTCATTTCAAAATTTCAACTGTGATCGGGCTTTAAACAGGTGGCTGACCTGTTCAGATGGGTGTAACTGCTACTGGTCAAATAATGTGAAATAGCATTTAATTTTACATGTATGCAATGCCATTTAAATGTAATTATAGATAATAATAATAATAATAAATACTGTGTAGTGTTGTAAATAGTCAACGGGAAGGATTTTAGTAAGATATAAGCCATGAGCACTACACAGCCAGAAAAAAACCTAGGCAGGACAAGTAAAAATATTGGGGCAAGTAGATTTGAGAAGTCGGGCAAGTAGAAAAATTAGGGCGGAGGGAACAGGTGAGACTGAGCAAACACTGAAAAATAAAGCAGGGTCAGATCAGAAATGCACTTTTCTCATGAAAAGGGTCCTAATTTATATTCTTATGTGCCTTATTGAGAGTACCACGACAAAACATACACCTCTGCCTCTGTTTCACTTTATGTTGCTGGTAAATAATATGGTTGTAGTAGTAGGCTAAAGTTAAATTATTTAGTATTCACTAATTAAAGGGGCAGAGCTTTAAGAGACATTTTAGCTTTTATATTTTATAAGATATATTTTTTGTAAGAACCACAATTAATAAATATATTTCAGTGAATAACTAATAGTTCAAATCTGTATATAAATATGTACATAAAGTGTTGTAATTATATTCCAACTCCGCGTTCTTCTTGGTCATCGCCGCTGCCGCCGCCACCCCCCGCCCCCCGACCACACCACCACAAATAGATGCCTGCCCTGTGGGAAACACTGTAACACTATGCCAGACATTCTTAGTTTTTCATTACGTTTTACTCAACTTACTGTATGTACAAATCTGCACTGCAACCGCATCATTTCCAAATTGTAGGATAAATTAAAGTCGATAAAAAAAAAGGTTATCCGATCTACAAAACCACTGCCAGGTCCAGTTTTGGGTGGACATCAGTCAAGTCTGACAAGCACCTGTTCTGCTCACTGTGAGTACAGTAAACACAGTACGTGTGCGGTCTACCAACATTCAAGTCTCTGTTATGTCCGGTGTGTCGGCAGGACTGATCCTGGCCTGTAATGTATACACTGTAAAAAACTCCCCCCATATGGTAGTCTTTGTCTTGTGTATGCCTTTAAATCTGTCATTTGTGTAACGACATGGCGGCATGGTGATGCGCGGATCGTTCTCCCAGGATGCAGATGGAAACTCCGGAGGCAAGGTGCAGGTGACACAATGATTTATTCGCATTAATCTTACAGGATACAAACCAAATACAACTAGCGCGAAAGCTTAGCATAAAAACAGGAAAACAAAAAGCAAAGCTTAGCTCAGGAATCCTAGGAATAGACGTCGTAACCAACGTTCCCTCTAAGGTGCGCACCTGTGCAATTGCGCACTGCTCACGCGCAGAGGTGGGTAGAGTAGCCAGAAATTGTACTCAAGTAAGAGTACTGTTAATTTAGAGATTTATTACTCAAGTAAAAGTAATGAGTAGTCACCCAAATATTTACTTGAGTAAAAGTAAAAAGTATGTTGTGAAAAAACTACTTAAGTACTGAGTAACTGATGAGTAACATACACACACATATCATATATATATATATATATATATATATATATATACAGTGTTGGGACTAACGCGTTACAAAGTAACGCGTTACTGTAACGCCGTTAGTTTCGGCGGTAACTAGTAATCTAACGCGTTGTTTTTTTTTATTCAGTAATTTAGTTACCGTTACTACATGATGCGTTACTGTGTTATTTTACGTTACTTTTGATGTAGTATCGGCTAGAAACAGAAGCGCTGCGGTGACGTTCTTCTGAATCTTCCTCTGTCACAAGCCGGAGAGAAGAAAAGAGGCGCGGTCTATGTGTGTGTGTGTGTGTGGGTGTGGGGAGGGGATGACTCACACACGCGGTTTGATATATGAAACAAAAAAAAAAGTTGTTGGCACGTTCAGTCCACACACAGCGTGGTCATGGCGAGCGGAGTAACGGAGGAGCTTGAACGCCCCCGCCATTGAATCGGTGTGTTTATAAGTGCAGACTCGGTTGTGCAAAACGAGGGTTTTAAAGACATGCTGAACGTGCTTGAACCACGTTACGACATCCCGTCGCGCACCCACTTCAGCAATAAGATTGTGCCAGATCTTTATGAGCAGGAGAAGAAAAAAGTTGTGGATGAACTATCCCGAGCATCATCTGTTGCGCTCATGACAGACGGGTGGACGTCCAGCGGAACTATAAGCGCTCACTTCATCACAGCAGACTGGGAGATGAGAAGACACGCCCCTCTACGAGAGTCACCTTGCGCAGGTACTGACACAAGCAGTGGAGGAATGGAAGATAAAGATATCCCAGTCACACGTGATAATGCCAAAAATCAAATAATTACAGAGAATGAGGCAGGACTGGGACCACAGATAGGTGCTTTGCACATGTAGTGAATTTGGCATCACAGAAGGGAATCTCAGTCAATAGGATGGAGCGCCTCTTTGGGAGGATCAGGAAGGTTTCTTACTTCCACCCAAGCACAACAGCTGCTCATGTGCTTAAGACAAAGCAAGAAATGCTAAAGCTGCCTGCTCATACATGATGTCCCAACGAGGTGGAACTCCACTTATGATATGTTGGAGCAGCAGGCAGCTATATACTCTGCATTGACCCACAACACCCTGAAGACAAATGTCACCCTGTCTGATGATGATGTGAGAGTGGCAGGTGAGGTCCTCCAGGTGCTTAAACCCCTCAAAAGTGTTCCATCTCTACTGAGCACTGAAACTTCACCATCTGTGTCAATGATCCTGCCACTGAAAACAAGTATTCTACAATCCATGGCTCCAAGTGTGGAAGACAGCAGCATCACTCCAGATGTCAGGTTTTATGTTTCAAGGAAGATGATGTGCCTTCTTATGTTGCACTTTAACTTGTTTTTTATTCATGGTCATTGGTCCAAGTTTAAAGAAAGGAGGAATGCCTTTTTATGTTGCACTGTTTTTCATTAATTATGTTAAAAGGAAAATACAAATGTATGTCAAGTTGATCAACAGATTGTATTATTCTCCAGTGCAATAACAGTACTGAAATGAAGGCAAAAAGGGCATTAATGGGAGCTTTAAAAAAAAAAGAAGAAAAAAAGAAGTAACTAAATAGTTACTTTTCACAGTAACGCATTACTTTTTGGTGTAAGTAACTGAGTTAGTAACTGAGTTACTGAAAACCAGTAACTAGTTACAGTTACTAGTTACTGGTTTTCAGTAACCAACCCAACACTGTATATATATATATATATATACATACATATATACACATACATTGATATATACAGTATTATATTTATTTATTTTGCCGTTTTTGTTCACATGTTAAAGGTGTTTTAATGAATATACATGCATGTTTAACACATATAGATTCCTTTCTTTCATGTTGACAAGAATATAAGTTGGTGTATTACCTGATTCTGATGACTTGCATTGATTGTAATCAGACAGCAGTCCTTAACGTCCACGTTTTCAAATGCAGGAGAAAAAAAGTTCCTCCTTTCTGTCTAATACCACATGAAAGTGGTTGGTTTTTGGTATCTTATTTGTCCAGCTTCCATATTCGTTTTCACACACTTTACAAGAAATACATTGGCGGCAAATTCCGTAGCTTGCTAGCTTGTTTGCGCTGGCTTTCGGAGACTCTTATTTTGAAAGCGCAGGCGCGTTGGAGCGGCACTTTTATTGTGAAGACAGGAACTGTGCAGTCAGTCTTTAGGCTTGTGACGGGATGTACGTTTGAAATAAAAAAGTGTCTTTTTTCCTTCACACTTTTGATTGATTGATTGAAACTTGTATTAGTAGATTGCACAGTACAGTACATATTCTGTACAATTGACCACTAAATGGTAACACCCCAATAAGTTTTTCAACTTGTTTAAGTCAGGTCATGTGACCGCCTGGCTCTGTTTGATTGGTCCAACGTCACCAGTGACTGCATCTGATTGGTGGAACGGAGTCAAACGTCACTAATGACTGCATTTTATTGGTGGAACGGAGTCAAACGTCACCAGTAACGCAGGCACTATGAAGGTCTGTCTGACAGACCAAAACAAACAAAGCGTGCATTAACAGATCGATAAAAATTAGTAGCGAGTAGCGAGCTGAATGTAGATAAAAGTAGCGGAGTAAAAGTAGCGTTTCTTCTCTATAAATATACTCAAGTAAAAGTAAAAGTAAGTTGCATTAAAACTACTCTTAGAAGTACAATTTATCCCAAAAGTTACTCAAGTAGATGTAACGGAGTAAATGTAGCGCGTTACTACCCACCTCTGCTCACGCGTCCTCTGCGCACAGCAAATCTATGCCGCACAAAAAATCAAATCCCACTCGAAACAAAATAAACAAATAGTTTGTTTTGTATGATTTTGCAATGCAACTGTGAGTAACAGGCGACGAAAGGCGGCCACAAGAGATAAAACAATGTTTGTCAACACTTAAATGATTGTAATGTCTGTGGAGACACTTAAAGGAGGACAGGAATTCCATCGGTCCCTTTATTTAGCGAAATTGTTTGTCGGCCATAACCACACCAAAATAATGTGTAAAATACTTTTATCTAGCAAAACTGGTCGTTGTCTACCGTACAAACCAAGCCAAAAGCAACTCTTTGTCATCTGTTATATCAACAGCAGCCGCTTGCTCTCTCTCTCACCTGCACCAACACATACACTATGGCAATTAGCCACTGGTGCGTTTATGGCCACACAAAAAGTTGGACAACTCCAACACTACACGTAAAGTGTAAATTTCAGGTCGTTTTACTATGACTCCTCAATCAGTGCTTATTCTACTGTCATTTGTTAAGAATGTTATTTTTTGGATATTAATCATGAAATGATGTTACAGCACTTGTCATGTCTGTGTGATCATGTTTTGTTTTAGTCATGTTCGGTTTTGTTTTTGGACTTTTTGTGCACTTTTGTTTGTTTTGTCACCATAGCAACCATTAGTTATCACCTGTTACGTCACGCACCTGTTTCACGTTTTGAGTCACGCACCTGTTTTCACTAATCATGTCTGTAGTATTTAAGTTCATTGTTTTCAGTTTGTCTTTCTGACGACATCCACATTTATGCTCTGCACATTCCTGACACTTGATTTCATGTCCATCGTTCATGCTGCTCCTTTAGTCCATGCCAAGTAAGTTTTTGTTTATTAATGCCACAGTTAGTGTTTTTTGTTGTTCATAGTTTCTGCCTTTGTGCAAGTATTTGTTTTCATAGCCAAGTTGTTTTACCTCCGCTGTGAGCGCCTTTTGTTTATACCTTTTTGTATTTTTTTTTAGTTAGAATTAAAATGTATTCACCTTCACGCCATGTCTGGTCCAAATCACTTGCACCTCGGGAGAACAAACCACGCCATAGTCTAAGTCGTGACAGCACTACAGAATTGCTAATAAAAATATTTATTTTACGGACAGAAAGTTAATAAACACTTCATCTCATGCAACATGTGAATGTTTTATGGGGAACTAAATGTGATCTCTGAAAGGGGTAGACAATCTTTCCAAAGCAGGACCCCCACCCAGGCATAAAATACTATAGTGCATAGCTGATTAAAAAAAAAACAATATCTAAGTGGGCCAAATCACATATATTAGAAAATAATCTCTTGAAATTGACTACTGCCACTTATAATAATAGGACATTTAAATTGTTATGTCAGGTTTGAGACAAATGTGCTGCTGGTATGGCCACAGTGTGTACGTCTGTATTCCACTTAATGCTCAGGGTGTTTGTGCGTTTGCTCACACACATGAAAAATTAGAGGGAACATTGGTCGTAACTGTTGCGTGGAAGCAAATACGTTACGTTAAGTATTTCTGCGATCTTTGATTCCTGTGCTAAGCTTCGCCTTAACTCCCACGCTAT
The DNA here is from genome assembly GCF_033978685.3 of Nerophis lumbriciformis. Classification (NCBI taxonomy): domain Eukaryota; kingdom Metazoa; phylum Chordata; class Actinopteri; order Syngnathiformes; family Syngnathidae; genus Nerophis; species Nerophis lumbriciformis. The sequence goes on from NC_084574.2 coordinate 13,336,593, forward strand.
CGGCACGCTTTTCTGTCTTTTTGTATTTTTGCATGTTTCATTGTCTCGCCTGCACCTTGCCTCCGGAGTTCCTGCTGCATCTTGGGAGAACGATCCGCGCAGTAAAATGTGACCCCGTCGTTACATAATTACTGTATTTTTCGTAGTATAAGTCGCTCCGGAGTATAAGTCGCACCGGCCGAAAATGCATAATAAAGAAGGAAAAAAAACATATATAAGTCACATTTTTGGGGGAAAATGTATTTGATAAAAGCCAACACCAAGAATAGACATTTGAAAGGCAATTTAAAATAAATAAACAAAAGTGAACAACAGGCTGAATAAGTGTACGTTATATGAGGCATAAATAACCAACTGAGAACGTGCCTGGTATGTTAACGTAACATATTATGGTAAGAGTCATTCAAATAACTATAACATATAGAACATGCTATACGTTTACCAAACAATCTGTCACTCCTAATCGCTAAATCCCATGAAATCTTATACGTCTAGTCTCTTACGTGAATGAGCTAAATAATATGATTTGATATTTTACGGTAATGTGTTAATAATTTCACACATAAGTCGCTCCTGAGTATAAGTCGCACCCCCGGCCAAACTATGAAAAAAACTGCGACTTATAGTCAAAAAAATACGGTAAAATAATTATAATAAATTGTCAAAAAAAAAATATATATATATTCACAGGTAAATAAGTTGTAATGCACATACTGAGATGAATAAGATTCTCATTTTCAATAAGGTTCAACATTATCATAATTTGTATTCTTGGTTTCGTGGGCTGGTTGTGAGTAATAAAACGTTAATAACATAAAAACGATCAAACCCTAATAGTTAAGGTAAGGGAATTGCAGCCCAAACATGGCAAGGTTTTTTTTTTATATTTGCAATGATAAGTGAAATGAATTATATTTATATAGCACTTTTTCTCTCATGACTCAAAGTGCTTTACATAGTGAAACCCAATATCTAAGTTCAATTTAAACCAGTGCGGGTGGCGCTGGGAGCAGGTGGGTAAAGTGTCTTGCCCAAGGACACAACGGCAGTGACTAGGATGGCGGAAGCGGGGATCGAACCTGGAACCCTCAAGTTGCTGGCACGGCCGCTCTACCAACCGAGCTATGCCGCCCCAAGGGGGGCAAAACTCACACAGGTCTTATGGATTTGTAACAAATCAGGTAGGAGTGTATGACATGTCCTTACAGTATAGATGTGATATGAAAATGATGCACAGCCTTTAAAAAATTATAGCTTGTTAGCGCTGAGTAAGGATAGGAGCTTCATCTCTCAATAGTAGCCTTCTTCTACAGTACTGTATGTACACGACAAGTTCAGGTGCTTTTTTTATGCTGTTTGTTTATGATAAGACAAATTTGTTAAAAATGACCTTATTGAAATTCAAGATAAATACTTTACTTTAAACTTTTTTGGACATGGTGACCAAGTAGTTTGAGTTTATTTGGAACATGCGTGCATACAACATGATGCATCACAATTTGCAGTTTCTCTATTCAACATGTCTGAAAAGGAGTAGGAAGAAACAGAGCTTATTTAATCCTACCCCTTTTCCTTTACATAGCAGTTGCAAAAACTTTTGTTCAATTCATGTTCTCAATTTATTCACTATATACTCCATAACAAACAACATTTTTTTTTACAGTGTAGGTAAAATATACATCCATTCAACCATTTGCTACCGCTTGTCCCTTTATACTAATCAAATGTATTGGCAATTGTGTGACAATATCAAGTGGCTAAACTTCTTTTATTAATGTTACAAGCGGCCGGCCCTCTGAGGGCAGCTAAAACTGCAACGTGGCCCTCAATGAAAAGGAGTGTGACACCCCTGTTTTAAGTGTTGTACGTGCGTACAAATGTTTTGAATTACATTTTTCTCTAAGATTATATGTCTCCTTCAGTGACGTGCAGTCACTAGAGGCAGGTGAGGCGGGGCCTCACCTGCCATCATGGGAAAAAAATTTTAATTGTTAAATGTATCCAGTGATTATACTATAAAGTTATTTTCCATTTAACTTCAACAGTTTTAGATTATTTTTATTCAAAATCGCTGAATTTTAACATTTGCCGTTCAAATACTGAGAAGAGACGGTGCGGTGATCAGCAGCCAGTTGAGGCACGTCACTCAGTTGTGCCTCACTATGGATTGCGGACTCGGCTAACTGCTGGCCTGCTGTGCAATGAGACCGTATTGCTATATGAACTATATTATACATTTCCATAGTTTAGTTAGCTGAGGTATATAATGTACAGTGTATTTTGTCAACAACTGTATGTGTGTAACGTATTTCTTGTGCTGAGCAATCATAAAACTGCTGCGAAGACGCATTGTGTGAGGCTCGCAGTAATCCCGCCTCCTGGTGGTAGAGAATGCACGGGAGTGTTATATCAACTAAATCCCACACTTAAACTTTCCACGTGCAAGATTGAATCTATTTTAAAAAAAAATTTAATAAGAAGCCAAAAAGTGCAAAAACAATAATGTTCGTGTTGGAAAAGTTGTGAATGACTGCAGGGCCACAACATTAGGTACACCTGCAGACTGCAGCACGGATTTCATATTTCATTCATTCACAACTCCTCCAACACGAACATTATTGTTTTTGCACTTTTTGGCTTCTTATTGAGCTGCTGCATTTTTTGGTTGGGTTGTTTATTTCTTTTGAGTAACTTACTTCTACATTTCTAAAAGGGGAGGAATGTAATAGAGTGATCTATGTTTGTCTGTTGCCATCTCCTGGTTAATGTTGGCTATAGCGTACTGTGGTTACTTTTTGGTTGGCCAACGATTTACGTGGTGTTGCGCACCTGACGTCAAGTGTGTTGAGTCTGTTCTGAAGTCTACAGTAAAGAGACGTACTTCATCACCTCGCCTGGTTATTGCCTCCAACCCAATATATTACATAAAGGTAAGACCATAATAACGTTTTTTTTTTAATTAAATGTGCTTTTTTGTTTGCTACAGTTTGTATGTGTAAAGTTAAAGTTAAGTTAAAGTACCAATGATTGTCACACACACACTAGGTGTAATGAAATTTGTCCTCTGCATTTGACCCATCCCTTGATCACCCCCTGGGATGTGAGGGGAGCAGTGGGCAGCAGCGGCGCCGCGCCCGGGAATAATTTTTGGTGATTTAACCCCCAATTCCAACCCTTGATGCTGAGTGCCAAGCAGGGAAGAATGCTGGTATGAGACGTTAACTGCTGCCAATCAAATGGTGAATAAGATACTCTTTAGGGTTCATATGTTTGTAAATCTGACTGTGATGAAGTCAGTGCCTCACCAGCCATCAACCTCACCGCACATCACTGGTCTCCTTATTTAATGATAAGAATTGTTGTATATCTTTGGGTAGCAGGTTATAATTTGCTTTGTGCATAATTTTAGCTGTTTCCAAATTCACTATGTCGTGGAATTTCACTATTTTCAATTCAATAAATAAAGGGTGTGTATGTTCTCTGTATCCAATATTATGTATTATTCTAATTGCACTTTTTTGAAACACGGCTAGAAGTGTACTTTTGTAGTTGTTTCCCCATATTTCTGCACAATAACTCAGATATGGTAACACTAGTGAAGGATATTTCAAGCTAAAACTTTGTTTTAAAGGAAAACGTGGGTTGTGAGAGGATGTGTTTAATTGGGTGTCCACTGAGGCGTGCATTGGGAATGTGGCAGCAGGACTGTTGGTTTAGACAATAGAACACACTCCACACACGCACACACACCATTAGCATATTGATTTACTGAAGTTGATGTAAGCGGGCCTTTGCTGAAAGCTGCTAATAATGGTTCTCTGTGAGTGTGTTGCCAATTTATTCAGGCATAAGACATAAGGACAAGATGTTAATTATAGATATCTCATGTATTAAGGCACAAATACACAGCCGGAGAGCTGGTTTTCCTCTTGGTGGACGTATGTGAGGGCCTAAAGCTGTTCTTCAAGGTGGATGCAATGAATGAACCTCCTCTAAAGACAACCCGGTGCGAAAAGTAATGTGCTCAACTGTGCGGAACAGGTTTTGTTGGAGAATAAAGTGATGGAATTAGGAAAATGTTATTTAAAGAACACATTTGGGGAAAAAGACTGTTGAAGATGTTCAACACTTTAATAAATAAAAATTGTGACTATAGATTTCTTATATAAAAATTCTCATGTAAATACGTTGCATTCATCATGGACACACTTAGATTAATCGTGTTACTTATTTTGACCGTACAAGCATTTATACCTTCAGCTCAGTTTCAGTTTATTTGGAACATGCATACAATTACAATGTAATGCATCACATGTTTCCACTTGTTTCATTACAGCACGTCCGAAAAGGAGTAGGAAGAATCTGATCTTATTTAATCATACCCCTTTTCATGCCATAGCAATTTTATCCTATTTCTTTGTTCTCTGTAACGGAACAGTGAATAAATAATAAAAAAATATATACTGTATACCATAGTAAGAAAAAAAAAATTAAATACATAAATAATCTTTATCTCAAAAAAAAGAAAGAAAAAAAAGGGTTCAAGACGTTCATCATAATTGTTCTTCTGTGTACTTAGTGAACACTTGTAGTTTGAACAGTCTCTTAAAGTGAATCATATTGGTGTTTTGTTTGATTTCTTTGCTTAATCCATTCCATAATTTAATTCCACATACAGATATACCGTATTTTTCGGACTATAAGTCGCAGTTTTTTTCATAGTTTGGCCGGGGGTGCGACTTATACGTGAAATTATTAACACATTACCGTAGAATATCAAATAATATTATTTAGCTCATTCACGTAAGAGACTAGACCAGGGGTCGGCAACCTTTACCAGTCAAAGAGCCATTTTGACCAGTTTCACAAATTATAGAAAACAATGGGAGCCGCAAATTTTTTTTTAAATTTTAAATGAAATAACACTGCATACATTTTCTTTTTTGCTTTGTGCTATGTATGAACCAGGGGTCTCAGACACGCTGCCCACACCTTTATATGGAATTTGAAAGCTGGTGCGGCATGCGGGTTTTAAATGAATGGCGCTTGTCAGCGTCATGCGTGCCTAATCAGCCATACGTTGTATGGGGCTTCCGCTTGCTCACGTAGGTGACAGCAAGGCATACTTGGTCAACAACCACACAGGTCACACGGACGGTGGCGGTATAAAAAAAAACTTTTAACACTCTTACTAATAATGCGCCACACTGTGAACCCACACTAACAAGAATGACAAACAAATTTTGGGAGAACATCTGCACCTTAACACAACATAAACACAACAGGACAAATACCCAGAATCCCATGCAGCCCTAACTCTTCCGGGGTACATTATACACCCCCCACCAAACCCCGCCCACCTCAACCGACGCACAGGAGGGGGGGGGGGGGGGGGGGGTGTATAATGTATCCCGGGAGAGTTAGGGCTGCATGGGATACTGGGTGTTTGTTCTGTTGTGTTTATGTTGTGTTAAGGTGCAGATGTTCTCCCGAAATGTGTTTGTCATTCTTCTTTGGTTTTGGTTCAAAGTGTGGCGCATTATTAGTAAGAGTGTTAAAGTTGTTTTATATGACCACTGTCAGTGTAACCTGTGTGGCTATTGACCAAGTATGCCTTGCTGTTGCGTACGTGTGCAAGCAGAAGATGTATATTGTATAACAAGTGTTGGGCTGGCACGCTGTTAATACAGATTGTAGAGGGCGCCAAATGTTGTACCATCATTGCACGCCCTTATTATAGCCTTAAGGGTGAAAATCGGTGAATAATAATCCCGGGAGTTTTCTACGAGAGGCACTGAAATCCGGAAGTCTCACGGAAAAATTGGTGGGTTCAGCAAGTAAGCTGCTGAGCCGCATCAGAGTGATCAAAGAGCCGCATGCGGCTCCGGAGCCGCGGGTTGCCGACCCCTGGCCTAGACATATAAGATTTCATGGGATTTAGCGATTAGGAGTGACAGATTGTTTGGTAAACGTATAGCATGTTCTATATGTTATAGTTATTTGAATGACTCTTACCATAATATGTTACGTTAACATACCAGGCACGTTCTCAGTTGGTTATTTATGCCTCATATAACGTACACTTATTCAGCCTGTTGTTCACTATTCTTTATTTATTTTAAATTGCCTTTCAAATGTCTATTCTTGGTATTGGGTTTTATCAAATAAATTTGCGACTTATATATGTTTTTTTCCTTCTTTATTATGCATTTTCGGCCGGTGCGACTTATAGTCCGAAAAATACGGTACTAAAGGTTTTAAGTGCTGTACGAGCATACACATGTTTTAAATTAGATTTTCCTCTAAGGTTATATTTCTCCTCTTTTGTTGAGAAGAATTGTTGTACATTCTTGGGTAGCAGGTTTTAGTTTGCTTTGTACATCATTTTAGCTGTTTGCAAATGCACCAAATCGTTGAATTTCAATATTTGTGATTTAATAAATAAAGGTTTTGTATGTTCTCTATATCCAACATTATGTATTATTCTAATTGATCTTTTTTGTCAGTGAATGAAGCGCACATTTGTAGTTATTTCCCCATATTTCTGCACAATAACTCAGATATGGTAACACTAGTGAGCAGTAGAGAATATGAAGTGATTTTTGGTGCAGAACATGTTTTGCTTTCTTCATTATTGACGTGTTTCTTGCTACTTTATGTTCTATATTTTTTACATGAGATTTCCAGTTCATTTTATCATCTATTATTACACCCAAAAATGTGTTTTCTTTAACCCTTTCAAAGTCTACTCCGTCTATTTCTATTTGTGTTTGACTTTCTCTTCTGCTGTTACCAAATAGCATTATTTTAGTTTTACTGAGATTTTACTGACCTTATTCACTATACGGCCAGTGATCAGATCAATGCATACGTCCGTACAAAAATGAACGAGGAGACTCTGACTGGTGTGCTCGCTGGGTGAGGTCACTCCAAAATACAGCCTGGAAGAACTTTGGATAAAACTGCCACCAAATTGTGTGCAAATAAATCACATGCAATCAAAGGAAAATGTTTAAAAATCTTCCTGGATGACATTCTGACACTAAAATTCTATTTGTGTACAAATATTGGGGTCTTTTCTGAAACAAATTGTAAAATTATGCAAGCAAGGTAACACCTGTGATTAGTCCAAATTCCAAAATGTGATTAATCTGATTTAATAATTAATAATAATTTGAAAGACCTAATATAGATATATTCTCATATGGCTTATTTGTGCCAAGATTTACCGTTTACAATTGTGGTTAGAGTGTCCGCCCTGAGATGGGTAGGTCGTGAGTTCAAACCCCAGCCGAGTCATACCAAAGACTGTAAAAATGGGACCCATTACCTCCCTGCTTGGCACTCAGCATCAAGGGTTGGAATTGGGGGTTAAATCACCAAAAAAGTGCTGCCCACTGCTCCCCTCACCTCCCAGGGGGTGATCAAGGGTGATGGGTCAAATGCAGAGAATAATTTCGCCACACCTGTGTGTGTGACAATCATTGGTACTTTAACTTTAATGATTGGGTGATCTGTCTGAGGCTGAATCCCTTTTTGATTGACAGCAAAAGGACCGTATCAGCAATCTTTAAATATAAACCACTGCCAGAGCAGTTTTTCAGTTTCATTCCGTTGTTCCGAGCTGTTACTTAGACTTAGACAAACTTTTTTTGATTCGCAAGGGAAATTGTTCCACACAGTAGCTCAGTTACAAAGGATGGACAGGATAATGCACATAAGAGCACAAAAAGAGGGCGAAAACAAAAGGTATAAAGTAGACTAAAAATGTACCATAGTAGTGTGGAGAATGCATATATTTTTAAGAGTTCTTTCTTTATTCATAGTCATGTTTAAAGCTGCTAATATTTTCCCATGTGTACTCTTTTTGCTTGTATCTTATGTCCGCAAGTAAACTCTGTGCTTTACCTTGAAGGGTTGGAATGTGGGAGTATAGCATACTCCCTTTTTACCTTATCAGTATTAGAACAAAAAGGCTGTATTCCTTTCTGGGCAGGGTGGGGGCTGTTTTCGTATTCAATAAGTTGTCTCTTTCTGTTTCAGACCACTTCTGGATGCTGGTATTAGCGCATTTGTAAGGACTGGTCTCCGAAAGCTTTAGTAAATCTTGATAATATTCCTATTCTGTCTTGTTGGTCCTTCTTACTCAGCATATATGTCATCTCGCGTTCGTTACGTCTCGTCTCGATTACTGTAACGTATTATTTTCGGGTCTCCCTATGTCTAGCATTAAAAGATTACAGTTGGTACAAAATGCGGCTGCTAGACTTTTGACAAGAACAAGAAAGTTTGATCATATTACGTCTATGCTGGCTCACCTGCACTGACTTCCAGTGCACTTAAGATGTGACTTTAAGGTTTTACTACTTACGTATAAAATACTACACGGTCTAGCTCCAGCCTATCTTGTCGATTGTATTGTACCATATGTCCCGGCAAGAAACCTGCGTTCAAAGAACTCCGGCTTATTAGTGATTCCCAGAGCCCAAAAAAAGTCTGCAGGCTATAGAGCGTTTTCTATTCGGGCTCCAGTACTTTGGAATGCCCTCCCGGTAACAGTTAGAGATGCTACCTCAGTAGAAGCATTTAAGTCCCGTCTTAAAACTCATTTGTATACTCTAGCCTTTAAATAGACCCCCTTTTTTAGACCAGTTGATCTGCCGTTTCTTTTCTTTTCTCCTCTGCCCCCCTCTCCCTTGTGGAGAGGGAGTTACACAGGTCCGGTGGCCATGGATGAAGTGCTGGCTGTCCAGAGTCGGGACCTGGGGTGGACCGCTCGCCTGTGCATCGGTTGGGGTCATCTCTGCGCTGCTGACCCGTCTCCGCTCGGGATGGTTTCCTGCTGGCCCCACTATGGACTGGACTCTCACTATTATGTTGGATCCACTATGGACTGGACTCTCACACTATTATGTTAGATCCACTATGGACTGGACTCTCACACTATTATGTTCGATCCACTATGGACTGGACTCTCACAATATTATGTTAGATCCCCTATGGACTGGACTCTCACACTATTATGTTCGATCCACTATGGACTGGACTCTCACACTATTATGTTAGATCCACTATGGACTGGACTCTCACACAATTATGTTAGATCCACTATGGACTGGACTCTCACACTATTATGTTCGATCCACTATGAACAAGACTCTCACACTATTATGTTAGATCCACTATGGACTGGACTCTCACAATATTATGTTCGATCCACTATGGACTGGACTCTCACACTATTATGTTAGATCCACTATGGACTGGACTTGTCAGAGTTTGTAGGTGACGAACCCCAAGATGCAGAGAAGGTGGAAGGCATTGTACGAGAAAACATGATTTAATTAAACACTAAGGCAAAACAACAAACGAAAGGGTAACAACAAAAGGTGCGTACAAGGCGGAGAACAAACTTGGTTATGAACTAAATTAGCACAGAGGCTAACTTTGGACAAGAAACAAAAACACTTACTGTGACACGAAGGAACTAGGACATGAGCAGAGTGAAACAAAAGTAGACAGAGCTACAACAACAAGTGTTAAGACAGGTAGTAATGACAATGACAATAATCCAGCCCTGACTGGAGGGGAAGGCAGGTTTAAATAGCAGCTGGCTGATTGACACCAGGTGTGGCCAGGTGCCAATCAGCCACAGCTGAGGGGAAGCAGCACTCAGGGAGACAATCAGGAATAGAAGACAAAAAAAAAAAGCGCTGACAGAAAACTAAGACAAACACAGAGGAAAAACTAAAACACAGTCAAACTGTCAGGGACAAGCCTGACAGGACTCTCACACTATTATGTTGGATCCACTATGGACTGGACTCTCACAATATTATGTTGGATCCACTATGGACTGGACTCTCACACTATTATGTTAGATCCACTATGGACTGGACTCTCACACTATTATGTTAGATCCACTATGGACTGGACTCTCACAATATTATGTTAGATCCCCTATGGACTGGACTCTCACACTATTATGTTAGATCCACTATGGACTGGACTCTCACACTATTATGTTAGATCCACTATGGACTGGACTCTCACAATATTATGTTAGATCCACTATGGACTGGACTCTCACACTATTATGTTAGATCCACTATGGACTGGACTCTCACAATATTATGTTTGATCCCCTATGGACTGGACTCTCACTATTATGTTGGATCCACTATGGACTGAACTTTCGCTGATATGTTGGATTCACTATGGACTAGACTTTCACAATATGTCAGACCCACTCGACATCCATTGCTTTCGGTCTCCCCTAGAAGGGGGAGGGTTACCCACATATGCGGTCCTCTCCAAGGTTTCTCATTGTCATTCACATCGACGTCCCACTGGGGTGAGTTTTTCCTTGCCCTTATGTGGGCTCTATACCGAGGATGTCGTTGTGGCTTGTGCAGCCCTTTGAGACACTTGTGATTTAGGGCTATATAAATAAACATTGATTGATTGGTTGATTGATTGATCTGAAAGAACTTGGGATTGACCAGTGACTTGTATTCCCTGAGAGGAAGACTGGTCAGACGCAACAGTAGCAATATAAAATTGAAAATTAAAATTGTAGAATTGTACAATTCTCTCGGTGACATTTTCTTTGTAAAATCTAGCATTTAAAAAAAAAAAATATATTTTTTTACATTTGATCTGTTTTTGGCATACTTGCCAACCCTCCCGGATTTTCCGGGAGACTCCCGAAATTCAGCGCCTCTCCCGAAAACCTCCCGGGACAAATTTTCTGCCGAAAATCTCCCGAAATTAAGGCGCAGCTGGAGGCCACGCCCCATCCAGCTCCATGCGGACCTGAGTCCGCTTTCCCACAATATAAAGAACGTCTACAGTAAAGCAGTCCGTCTGCCGTAAACAGCAATGTTGTGACACTCTTAAACAGGACAATACTGCCATCTAGTGCATTTGATGAAAGCACTTTTGTGCGTGCCACACAGCAATGCATCATCAGAGAGGGTGTTCAGCATGGTTAGAAAGATAGTGACAGAGAATAGAACAAGGATGGACAATTCAACCCTTAACTCAACAATGAGTAGATGAGTGTTATGTGTGTGTATATGTGTAAATAAATGAACACTGAAATTCAAGTATTTATTTTGTTTATATATATATACATATATATATATATATATATATATATATATATATATATATATATATATATATATATATATATATATAGATATAATTCACTGAAAGTCAATTATTTCTTATATATATATATATATATATAAATTTATATATATATATAAGAAACAATTGACTTTCAGTTAATTCTAGCTATATATATATATATATATATATATATATATATATATATATATATATATATAAGAAACAATTGACTTTCAGTTAATTCTAGCTATATATATATATATATATATATATATATATATATATATATATATATATATATATATCTCTCCATCCATCCATTTTCTACAGCTTATTCCCTTCGGGGTCGCGGGGATATATATATATATATATATATATATATATTAATATATATATATATATATATATACATATGAAATACTTGACTTGGTGAATTCTAGCTGTAAATATACTCCTCCCCTCTTAACCACGCCCCCGCCCCAACCACGCCCCAGCCACCCACCCCCCACCCCTCACCTCCCGAAATTGGAGGTCTCAAGGTTGGCAAGTATGGTTTTTGGAGAGCGTACTCGTGTTTATGGAGTAGCTGAAAAGGAGCTTCCCCTACTTGAAAGACCAGCAGCTGCTACTGATATTGCAATATAGATTTCAGGCCACATCGCCCATCTCTAGTTGGCATCTATGCTAATGACTTCAGAGGCTACCTTTGTTTACAAGCCGAAAGTCGCTTCCTGATTTGGTTGCATAGGACACGCCCCCCGCCAGATGCCACCTGTGTCAACTTAAAGGAGGTTAATTGGGTTATTTGTGGAAAATTGGATGTTAGGAATCCACATTGTTGTTGCTTTTGAGGTCATTATAAAAGGCTGGCGTGATGACAGTGGTTTTGTGTTCGGAGCGGGGATGTAGTTGAGGTGGTTGAAGATGGGAGGCTGGTCTGGGGCTGGTGGCTACTCTTGTATGCGAGTCGCCCATCTTATTATCAAGTTAATTAAAGCTAGCATCTGACAATGTCACTCGTGCCCTGCAAATGGAAAAAAAAAAAAAAAAAAGGAGGAGGAGGAAGGAAGAAAAGCAAATTTAAATGGTGCACTCTCATGGGACCTCATGTCAAGGGCTGCTTTTCATCGAGCGCCGCATGCGTTTGGCTCGCACCGCCGCCGGGAGAGTGGCGGGGGTGAGGGGGGGGCCTTTGTGAAAGAAAGCGCTTTTATAAGCGAATGACAAGAAAGCGATGTATTTTGATGTCAGGAAAATAAATAGGCATCAGAGAGAGCAGCGGGGACATAAAGAAAGAGATGGGGCGACATCAAAAGCGCCTCTTAAGTGCTCAAAGTTGCACTGAGATTGCAGGGGAGAGGTTTATAAGGCGACATTAAAGAGGCCATTTAAAACAAGCAGACATTGAAATGCAGAGGCGCCCGCTCCCGGGTCAAGTAACGGAGGGGATTATATGCTTCTTCATAATAATATTAATTAAACAATTTACATGCTAATAAGGTAACAATTATCGGAGCTTCTGGTGAAAGATGCGGGTTATTACAACACGCCAATCCTGGGGCTGCGGGGTCAGGCGCGGAACAGCAGAGCAAAATCTCGACTCAAATTAACATTCTGTCAGCTGCAGAAATTGGATAAATAAAGTCGAATTAATTCACAGTATAATGGAAGGAGGAGGGGAGGGGCGGCGGGCGCGAGGGGCACTTATTCAAGCAGCTCTGATTACCATTCAGTATTCACCAGCACGCCGCTGTCTCTCTGTCAAGAAATTTAACACAAAATGAAGCAGTCACCGCCTCGGGCAAGATTTGGCCCCTACGACACCGTTTACAATTTATATGTATAATCTTTTTCTCTGGCGGCCCCTCCCCAGCCTCCCCTGCCCCCCCGCATGGAGGTGTGGGCCTGCACAAGCCGTTGGTGCTGGCCCCTTTTCACCACTGTAAATTTAAACACCTCCCACTTTCCAACGCACACTTCAAGTCGAGGGCCATTACACAAGACCTCAACTGGATAATGAGCCTATTTAAAGCGCACGCAAGACACGTACAGCTCCGAACACGCAACAACAATACTTAACAGATGACTTTCTCATCGGGGTTGGGGTTCCTTTATTCTACCAGAGGCCAACACGTATGACAATATGAACTGTTCTGGGCCTTTTTCAACGGTTCATTTGTGTTTACAAACGCTTCTGTGCGCCTTTTGTTTCCCAACCCTGATTTCTAGAAGGATGTTTTTCCGCAATATTTTAGTTGCTTTTGTTAGAAGAGGAAAATTAAGTGTCTTTGGAGTGGTTGTACAGTAGAAAGGAGATTCATATAGCCCCATTTGTCGCGGACCTGACACATGAAACATGACAAATTGGTGGGGTGATATGCACTTAATCCGCCAGATGGCAGTAGAGTGTTGAATATCTTAAAATGTGTTTTGTAGCAATTTCAACTTAGACCACATCGTCAGTTGAGTTGTAGAGTGACGCTTTTCATCGTTTTCAGCAGACTGCATTGCAAATCATTAACCCCCTGTCTTCCTCTCATGCGAGATCCACCCAGGAATGGGGCCATATACATCTCTTCCTTACTGTAGAGCAGGAGTCCCCAAACTTTTTGACTCGGGGGCCGCATTGGGTTAAAAATATTTGGCCGGGGGCCGGGCTGTATATATCAGTGACGTGCGGTGAGGTTGATGGCTGGTGAGGCACTGACTTCATCACAGTCAGATTTACAAACATATGAACCCTAAAGAGTATCTTATTCACCATTTGATTGGCAGCAGTTAACGGGTTATGTTTAAAAGCTCATACCAGCATTCTTCCCTGCTTGGCACTCAGCATCAAGGGTTGGAATTGGGGGTTAAATCACCAAAAATTATTCCCGGGCACGGCGCCGCTGCTGCCCACTGCTCCCCTCACCTCCCAGGGGGTGATCAAGGGGATGGGTCAAATGCAGACAACAAATTTCATTACACCTAGTGTGTGTGTGACAATCATTGGTACTTTAACTTAACTTTAACTTTACACATACAAACTGTAGCACACAAAAAAGCACATTTAATAAAAAAAAACGTTATTATGGTCTTACCTTTACTTATAAATGAAGTCCACAACTAAAGCCCTCACTTAAACTTTCCACGTGCAAGATTGAATCTATTTAAAAAAGTGTAACCGAGGGTTTATAAATGTCGCCTATACTGTATGAAACTACAAAATAACAAACACGGAGGCTCCAGTTTACACGAGGACCACTTTATTTACCTTCTTTCAAAAACCTCCGCTCCACTCCGTGTCATCACTTCAAAATAAGAGTTTAAGGCATATACTGTATAACAGTGCATAACAGGAACTTAACATCACAAAGAGAAAAGCCCATGAAAATAGGTTACAAAAGTTATTTAATAAGAAGCCAAAAAGTGCAAAAACAATAATGTTCGTGTTGGAGGAGTTGTGAATTAGATACACCTGCAGTCTGCAGGTGTACATAATGTTGTATCCCTGCAGTCATTCACAACTCCTCCAACACCAACATTATTGTTTTTGCACTTTTTGGCTTCTTATGAAATAACTTTTTTAAATAGATTCAATCTTGCACGTGGAAAGTTTAAGTGTGGGCTTTAGTTGATATAACAATTCTACGGCGGGGGTGCAGGAGGCGGGATTACTGGAGCCTCAGCCAGTGCGTCTTTTGCAGCCGTTTTATGATCGCTCAGGACAAGAAATACATCACACATACAGTTGTTGACAAAATACACTGTACATTATATACCTCAGCTAACTAAACTATGGAAATGTATAATATAGTTCATATAGCAATACGGTCTCACTGCACAGCAGGCCAGCAGTTAGCTGAGTCCGGAATCCATGTTGAGGCACTGAGTGACGTGCCTCAACTGGCTGCTGATCACCGCACCCTCTCTTCTCAGTATTTGAACGGCAAATGTGAAAATTCAGCGATTTTGAATAAAAATAATCTAAAACTGGTGAAGTTAAATGGAAAATAACTTTATAGTATAATCACTGGATACATATAACAATTTAATTTTTTTTTTTTCTTTTCTACATTTTTTTTCTTTCCATGATGGCAGGTGAGCCCCCGCCTCACCTGCCTCTAGTGACTGCACGTCACTGGTTTATACACTGTATATATTAAGGTTGTACGGTATACCGGTATTAGTATAGTACCGTGATACTAATGAATCATATTCGGTACTATACTGCCTCTGAAACGTACCGATACAATATGTTACTGCATATGTCAGCAGCTAAATTAGGAGCATTTCTATGCTTACTTACTAATAAAAGACAAGTTGTCTTGTATGTTCACTATTTTATTTAAGGACAAACTTGCAATAAAAAACATATGTTTAATATACCGTAAGATTTTTTTGTTAAAATAAAACCAATAATACAATTTTTTGTAGTCCCCTTTATTTAGAAAAGTACCGAAAAATATCGTTAAAAAAAAAAAAAAAAAAAATATATATATATATATATATATATATATATATATATATATATATATATATATATATATATATATATATATATATATATATACACACTGTTTGGATGTTTCTGTTTCTCAGCATATCGTTAATACAATGTTTGCAAAAATATTAATTATAATATAAACCATGATATTCTACAGCCTGCAATGTATTTAATGTAAGTGTGTGCAATTGCACTGCTGTTCCGTTATTTAGACTCATTTTGTTGGATTGAAGCACACGACTGCCACATCCACTAAGATTCAAATACCACACGCTATTCGGAAGCTACAATTTTGTGTGTACTATTAGTGTGTGTGTTGCGCGTGATCTACTAAGACTGCGTGTACAATTGGTAACAGGTACAAAAGTCATTCAGACTGTCCTATTTAAATTAGTTTTCTTAGTGTACTACCGGCTTTGTGTACCCATGGAAAAACTATTTTCCCTCCACATTCACGTCATTTTGCAATGTTGAACTGGCAGCACACATCTATAATCTGTAACATATTGAATCGCAACATACAAAACAGAAACTATGTGTTTAGCACGCTGACGATGTGCTTTACGAGGAGGTGGTGGACCATCACAACACCGCACTGCATTCATCTGGAATGATCCAAATGCCAGAAAATGCATATAGCAAGTTGTTTTTGCATTTTGGAGATATATCATAATAATATATTACCTAAATGAAAAAACCAACACCATTTAAAAAGACCAAGAGACACCAAAACACATACATTTAATTTGTTTTAATCAGCCCTTTAAGTCAGTGTTTTTCAACCACTGTGCCGCGGCACACTAGTGTGCTGTGAGATACAGTCTGGTGTGCCGTGGGAGATTATGTAATTTCCCATTTTGGGGTTAAAAATATTTTTTGCCAACCACTAATTATAATCTGCAAATAATGTGCTGATGTTGTGTGTCGGTGCTGTCTAGAGCTCGGCAGCGTAACCGTGTAATACTCTTCCATATCAGTAGGTGGCAGCAGGTAGCTATTGCTTTGTAGATGTTGGGAACACGTTGTGTGAGACGACAAGGGTTTGTCGTCGTATCTAATGCTTAAACCAAAAATAAACAAAAGGTGAGTGCCCCTAAGAAAAGGCATTGTACAACTAAAACCTAACTGGCTACAAAGTAAACAAAAACAGAATGCTGGACGACAGTAAAGACTTACTGTGGAGCAAAGACGGCGTCCACAAAGTGCATCCGAACATGACATGACAATCAACGATGTCCCCACAAAGAAGGATTAAAAACAACTGAAATCGTCTTGATTGCTACAACAAAGTAGATGCGGAAATATCGCTCAAAGGAAGACATGAAACTGCTACAGGAAAATACCAAAAAAATAAGAGCGTAAGACAAGAACTAAAACACCACACACAGGAAAACAGCAAAAAAATACAAAATAAGTCAGGGTGTGATGTGACAGGTGGTGACAGTACACCTACTTTGAGACAATGGCTATAGTGATGCTTGGTTGGTTATGGTTTAAAGTCATATCCAAAAATTGCGACTTTTTACTGTCAACTGAGTTTTGTTTTTTAGTGATTTCTGCTGGTGGTGTGCCTCCGCATTTTTTCAACGCAAAAAATGTGCCTTGGCTCAAAAAAGGTTGAAAAACACTGCTTTAAGTCATCCAGCAGCTATCATAAAATGTATTGAAAAGACAATTTGTAATTTTTTTTAAATTCTTGACAGTCCAAATACGGTGCATCCGAAAAGTATTCACAGTGGATCAGTTTTCCACATTTTGTTATGTTGCAGCCGTCTTCCAAAAGGGAATATATTCATTTTGTTCTCAAAATTCTACACACAGAACCTCAAAATGACAAGGTGAAAAAGTGTATTTATTTTTATTTTATTTATTCAAAATAAAAAACCAAAACATCACATGTACATAAGTAGTCACAGCCTTTGCCAAATACTTTGTTGATACACCTTTGGCAGCAATTACAGCCTAAAGTCTTTTTGAATACGATGCCACAAGCTTGACATACCTATCTTTGGGCAGTTTCGCCCGTTCCTCTTTGCAGCACCTCTCAAGCTCCATCAGGTTGGATGGGAAGTGTTGGTTTTCATCCGGGATGTCTCTGTATTCATCTTTCCCCCTATCTTGACAGGTCTCCCAGTTCCTGCTGCTGAAGAACTTCCCCACAGCATGATGCTGTCACCACCATGCTTCACTGTAGGGATGGTATTGGCCTGGTGATGAGCGGTGCCTGGTTTCATCCAAACATGATGCCTGGCATTCACGCCAAAGAGTTCAATATTTATCTCATCAGACCAGAAAATTTTGTTTCTCATGTTCGGAGAGTCTTTCAGGTGCATTTTGGTAAACTGTTTACTAAGAAATGGCTTTCGTCTGGCCACTCTACCATACAGGCCTGATTGGTAGATTGCTGCAGAGATAGTTGTCCTTCTGGAAGGTTCTCCTCTTTCCACAGAGGAATGCTGTAGTTCTGACAGAGTGACCATCGGGTTCTTAGTCACCTCCCTGACTAGACTAAGATGAATGCAGCAATGTACAGAAACATCCTGGATGAAAACCAACACTTCCCATCCAACCTGATGGAGCTTGAGAGGTGTTGCAAAGAGGAATGGTCAAAAATATGTGTGACAAGCTTTTGGCATCGTATTAAAAAAGACGTGAGGCTGTAATTGTTGCCAATAGTGCATCAACAAAGTATTGAGGAAAGACTGTGAATACTTATGTACATGTGATTTGTTAGTTATTTATTTTTGATAAATTTGCTTTTTTTTTTTTAAACAAACCTTTTCACATTGTCATTATGGGGTATTGTATGTAGAATTAGAAAAAAAAGCTGTAACAGGACAAAATGTGGAAAAACTGAAGCGCTGTGAATACTTTCAGGATGAACTGTATGTTGACGCATCTACATAGGACGACGCTGCAGCTTGATCGCCTCCTTTCTCACAGCCATTTCTGTGCAATATCAGTTTGTACGTCCTTTTTAGACATACTAACTATTAGGGGTGTAAGGGTGCACAAAAATTTCGGTTCGGTACGTACCTCGGTTTAGAGGTCACGGTTCGGTTCATTTTCGGTACAGTAAGAAAACAACAAAATATACATTTTTTGGTTATTTATTTACCAAATTTGCAAAATCTTCCACTAAAAATATTTTTCTTAGTGGAATATTTGATGTGAAGTAATGGGAACCTTGGATAGGTCAATAATTCATAATAACATTGATTTTGATTCAATATTATGTTTTGAGCAATGACAGTTTGAAAGGAAAAAAAAGAGCTTTGTTTTATTAGTCAACATTGCAACTTTTTCTAAATTACATTTAACCTTTAAGCTTTTTTATTTCACTTTTGTTATGTTTTTGTTTATTTTAATAGTATTTTTAGGATGTGCCGTGGGCCTTTAAAACATTAGCCGTGGGAAGCAAATGGCCTCTGGGGCACACTTTTGACACCCCTGCTATCGATAATAGAAAATTAAATCTGATAAATCTATGGATAAAAAGCAGAGCCTGGCGACGCATGCACGTTTATCATAACTCTCTCTCTCTCTCTGTCTCTGCCCCTCCCTCACCAATGCTGCTGCGCGCACAATTTGTTTTGTTTTTAACCCCTTCTTAACCCTGAACGTACATTGAAAATACACGCAACCCTAACTAAATGCCGGACATTTGAGGTATTTAAGAAGCTCCGCCTGGTGAAAAGAGGACGTATGGTCAGTCTATCGTACCCGTTAGCTGCTAGGATGCTTTGTGTTGTGCCTCGGTGTGCATTGTTTACACAACGTGCGGTACGCTACTTAATATGTCCATATGGAAACTCGTTCGGTACACCTCCGCACCGAACCAAAACCCCCGTACCGAAACGGTTCAATACAAATACACGTACCGTTACACCCCTACTAGCTATACATGTTGAGCAACTGCTGCAGAACAGTTTCTGGCTTGATCAATCACACACTAAATATTTATATTTGCATTTTCTCCTCCCAGTACAGTGGGCGTTCTGATGATCAGCATATAATCTGCATATACATGAAGACAGTGGTAGCTGCGCCTGCGTCTGCAGCTGTGATCAGGCTCAGAAGCTAACTTACTGTATTACTCCTCAAACATAGGCAAAGTGTGCGATTTCTTCTATTTAAAACATTTATTTCTTGGTCTTAATTTGTGCGCTAAAAATACATCATTGTTTTGACAGCTCCCCCTCTATTCTTACACAATGGACTATTCTATGTTACTGTTCATATGTAGTTATTTAAGCGTTCGAAATGGTAGACTGTATTATGAATGTTGATGATGTTCCTATTTTCCTATAGTAAACACATCCAGCCAAGATCTTCAGCTCTCACTGGATCGGTTCGCAGCCGAGTGTGAAGCGACTGGGATGGGAATCAGCACCTCCAAGTCCGAGTCCATGGTTCTCTCCCGGAAAAGGGTGGAGTGCCATCTCCGGGTTGGGGAGGAGATCTTGCCCCAAGTGGAGGAGTTCAAGTACCTCGGAGTCTTGTTCACGAGTGAGGGAAGAGTGGATCGTGAGATCGACAGGTGGATCGGTGCGGCGTCTTCAGTAATGCGGACGCTGTATCGATCCGTTGTGGTGAAGAAGGAGCTGAGCCGGAAGGCAAAGCTCTCGATTTACCGGTCGATCTACGTTCCCATCCTCACCTATGGTCATGAGCTTTGGGTCATGACCGAAAGGACAAGATCACGGGTACAAGCGGCCGAAATGAGTTTCCTCCGCCGAGTGGCGGGGCTCTCCCTTAGAGATAGGGTGAGAAGCTCTGTCATTCGGGGGGAGCTCAAAGTAAAGCAGCTGCTCCTCCACATCGAGAGGAGCCAGATGAGGTGGTTCGGGCATCTGGTCAGGATGCCACCCGAACGCCTCCCTAGGAAGGTGTTTCGGGCACGTCCGACCGGTAGGAGGCCACGGGGAAGACCCAGGACACGCTGGGAAGACTATCTCTCCCGGCTGGCCTGGGAACGCCTCGGGATCCCCCGGGAAGAGCTGGACGAAGTGGCTGGGGAGAAGAAGAAGAAGATGGATGGATGGATGGATAAACACATCCCTGATTTACACCCCAGATCAAACCATTGTCTACTAAGACAAAATGGGGGAATTCAATTTGAATATTCTCACGGTTATAAAAGGAGGAGAGATGTTTATGATTCCTTCAATAAAGGGGTCCTATTATGATTTTGTTCTACATTTAAAACACTCCCTTGTGGTCTACATCAGTGCTTTTCAACCTTTTTTGAGCCGAGGCACATTTTTTGCGTTGAAAAAATCCGGAGGCACACCACCAGTAGAAATCATTAAAAAACGAAACTCAGTTGACAGTAAAAAGTCATTGTCGCAATTGTTGGATGTGACTTTAAATCATAACCAAGCATGCATCACTAGAGCTCTTGTCTCAAAGTAGGTGTACTTTCACGACCTGTCACATCAAGCCGTGACTTTTTGAGGTTTTTGGTGTTTTCCTACGTGTGGTGTTTTAGTTCTTGTCTTGTGCTCCTATTTTGGTGACTTTTTCTGTTTGTTTGGTATTTTCCTGTAGCAGTTTCATGTCTTCCTTTGAGCGATATTTCCCGCATCTACTTTGTTTTAGCAATCAAGAATATTTCAGTTGTTTTTATCCTTCTTTGTGGGGACATTGGTGATTGTCATGTCATGTTCGGATGTACATTGTCTTTACTCCACAGTAAGTCTTTGCTGTCGTCCAGCATTCTGTTTTTGTTTACTTTGTAGCCAGTTCAGTTTTAGTTTTGTTCTGCATAGCCTTCCCTAAGCTTCAATGCCTTTTCTTAGGGGCACTCACCTTTTTTTAAGCATTAAACACCTTTTTACCTGCACACTGCTGTTCCCGACATCTACAACGCAATTAGCTACCGGCTGCCACCTACTGATAAGGAAGAGTATTACACGGTTACTCTGCCGAGCTCTAGACAGCACCGACACTCAACAACAACACATAATGTGCAGACTATAATTACTGGTTTGCAAAAAATATTTTTAACCCAAATAGGTGAAACTAGATAATCTCCCACGGCACACCAGACTGTATCTCACGGCACACTAGTGTGCCGCGGCACAGTGGTTGAAAAACACTGGTCTACATAACATGTAATGGTGGTTCTTTGGTCCAAATTTTGCATGGATTATGTTTTACGGACCGTTTTTTTAAATCACTTTCTGACCGTCGCAGTTCTGTAGGTGGTCTTCTTTACGTGCCTCCACTTCGACTACGTCTTTTCCCCGTCATCTTTGTTGTAGTTTTAGCGCTTCCATCTGGAGTCTATGCTGACCGATAGAACTATACGCTACCTTTACTTATAAATGGCAATGGTGGAGGATGCATGTGCATGTACGAGCCAGTCTGCCCCAAAACAAAAGGACAGAGAAGCTTACACTGCAAATGTATTGCCACTTGAAAAAGATTGAACAATTATAGAAATGTTCCTTGTTTTAGGAGCTATTTACTTATTCAAGTCATTGACTTTGCATCATAATCTTAATTTTAACATGAATTCACATTTTTAAATGTTAATCTTGGAAAAATAACTGTTTAAATAAGATATTTTCGTTTTCCCCCACATCGAAACACGTGTTTAAAGATCCTGCAACATGTTTGATTTAAGAACTTCAAGTCAAATAATGTCATGTCTGTGTTGATCATGTTTTTGTTTGGCCATGTGCTGCTTGGTTTTGGACTCTTTTTAGTTCCTGCTTTTCACTCCTTTGTCTTGTTTCCATGGTTACCCATTAGTTTCACCTGTTCCACGTTTGGACTCAATGTGCACTCTTGTTTGTCACCATAGCAACCCATTAGTTTTCACCTGCCCTCACGACTCACGCACCTGTCTTTAATCATTTCACTATTATTTAAACCGATTGTTGCCAGGAAGTCTCCCTGGCGACATCATACCCCTGACACACACCTGACACTCTGCTTCATGCTCAGTTCACGCTGCTTTCTTCATAGTCCATGCCAAGTAAGTTTTTGTTTATTAATGCCACAGTTAGTGTTTTTGTTTCATTGTTCATTGTTTCTGCCTTTGTGCAAGTTTTGTGTTTATAGCCAAGTTTTGTACCTCCACTGTGAGCGCCTTTTGTTTGTTTCGTTTTTTGAGTGTTAAAAATAAATCATGTACTCCCCTTCACGCCACGTATGGTCCAAATCATTTGCACCACGGGAGAACAAATCACGCCATAGTTCAAGTCATGACAAATAATGCTTGTTTTTAGATTTAAACACTTATTTTTATCTTAAAAGTCCTACTACTTTAGGATGTCTTATCAAGTAAAATGAGCTGCCTGGATGAAGAGATCATTTCACCAATTATTATAGATATTTTTGTCATTAAGTCTTTTTATCTATATTTTGTGAGCTATTATTTGCAGTGAACATCAGACTAAAATGGCGGACTCAGACAAAGCACTTTAGGGTAAATTGTTCTACCATATATGGAGATGTCCGCTAATGTCACAATTGGGGAAAAAGTCACAATTTAGGGCAAACTCCAAACGACTCGTTTGGATGAAGTATGGAGGAAGGCAAGATTTTTGGGACTTTTGCAGATTCGAAATGCACAAAAACATGTACCAATATGTAAGAAAAGTTGATTTTGTATAATAGGTCCCATTTAAGTCTATAGCTACAAAGTACCGTATTTTCCGCACTATTAGCCGCACCTAAAAACCACAAATTTACTCAAAAGCTGACAGTGCGGCTTATAACCCGGTGCGCTTTATATATGGATTAATATTAAGATTCATTTTCATAAAGTTTAGGTCTCGCAACTACGGTAAACAGCCGCCATCTTTTTTCCCCGTAGAAGAGGAAGTGCTTCTTCTTCTACGGTAAGCAACCGCCAAGGTAAGCACCCGCCCCCATAGAAGAAGAAGCGCGCGGGTATTACGTTTCATTTCCTTTGTGTGTTTACATCTGTAAAGACCACAAAATGGCTCCTACTAAGCGACACACTGTGGTTCTAGCTTGCCATGCTAATGGCCAGAAACTTCCACCCATGGTGATATTCAAAAGGAAGACCTTGCCAAAAGAGAACTTTCCAGCCGGCGTCATCATAAAAGCTAACTCGAAGGGATGGATGGATGAAGAAAAGATGAGCGAGTGGTTAAGGGAAGTTTACGCGAAGAGGCCGGGTGGCTTTTTTCACGCAGATCCGTCCATGTTGATATACGACTCCATGCGCGCCCACATCACAGATGGTGTCAAAAAACAAGTGAAGCACACAAATACAACACTCGCCGTCATTCCGGGTGGATTAACCAAAGAACTCCAACTGCTCGATATTGGTGTCAACAAGGCATTTAAAGCATGACTGCGAACGGCGTGGGAACAATGGATGACCGAAGGCGAACACACATTCACTAAGACAGGGAGACAGCGCCGGACGACATACGCCAACATCTGCCAGTGGATCGTAAATGCCTGGGCGGATATTTCGGTCTCAACTGTGGTCCGAGCTTTCGGGAAGGCAGGATTCACGGAACTGCTGGAAAAACAACAGCGACACTGACTCTGATGACTTCGACGAGACGGAGCCGGCCATTTTGGATCCCCTATTCGCCCAACTTTTTAATTCGGACACCGTAGGAGAAGAATTCGAGGGATTTATGAATGAAGAATAACTTCAGAAAGTGAGTGTTATGTTTATTTTGTGTGTTGTGACATTAACGTTCGAGCAACATTAAGTTATTGCTATTGCTCTGCACTATTTTGAATTTTATTATGTTTGTGATTGCACATTTGCACATTACCGTACATTTTGGGAGTGAACAGAGTTGTTAGAACGCTGGTTTTTAATATATTATTAAAGTTTAACTGACCTATCTGACTGTTTTTTTGACATTCCCTGTAGCGCAGTTAGATGCGGCTTATAACACGGGGCGGCTTATAGGTGGACAAAGTTTTGAAATATGCCGTTCATTGAAGGCGCGGCTTATAACACGGGGCGGCTTATAGGTGGACAAAGTTTTGAAATATGCCGTTCATTGAAGGCGCGGCTTATAACACGGGGCGGCTTATGGTGCGGAAAATACGGTAATTTTGTTTTGCTGCACCCCTGCTATACTTCTGTCAGTTAAAATGTGAATTTTATGTACAGTGTACTAACTTTTTTATTGATGTACCGTGCATACAGTATGTTGTTTGTTTACACTACTGTACATGTTATCATAAAAACGTTTAAACCAAACTCATTTTAGATCGGGGGCCACATGGAGAAAAATCTACTCCCAATAAAGACAACTTCAGACTGTTTTCTTTGTTTAAAAATAGAACAAGCACATTCTGAAATTGTACAAATCATGTTGTTTTTCTTTTACAATTACCTGTTGCGGTTAATAGTATATATACTTTATTTGTCGTTATTGATATTTTCTGAATAAATTAAGTGATAATGTTCATCAGTCAACTCATTGATGTTAATTTTCTATCTATGTAGATAAAGTTAAAAAAGTTAAAGTACCAATGATTGTCACACACACACTAGGTGTGGTGAGATTATCCTCTGCAGTTGACCCACCGCCCTCACCCCCTGGGAGGTGAGGGGAGCAGTGAGCAGCAGTGGTGGCCGCGCCCGGGAATTATCTTTGGTGATTTAACCCCCAATTATAACCCCTTGATGCTGGGTGCCAAGCGGGAAGGCAATGGGTCCCATTTTTATAGTCTTTGGTATAAAAAATTATATCAAAATCAAATTACAGTGTGTTATTTATGTACTTTGACCATTTTCCTCGACTGATGTACTAACATCATGTGGTTTATTTTGTACATATGTAGCATCATTCATTCATTACCATGAATTGATTAACGTGGACCCCGACTTAAACAAGTTGAAAAATGTATTCGGGTGTTACCATTTAGTGATCAATTGTATGGAATATGTACTGTAAACTGTACCGTTTCATATAATGTTTTCACTTCCTTTGCAATCTACTAATAAAAGTTTCAATCAATCAATCAATCAATCATCTACAACAGTGGTTCTTAACCTGGGTTTGATCGAACCCTATGGGTTCGGTGAGTCGGCCTCAGGGGTTCGGCGAAGGTCAAGACACACCCGACTCATTGTATAAATAAAAACTTCTCCTTATCGGCGTATTATGGATACCCCCAAACAATGTTCCCTTTAATTTTCCATCTGATTTGCAGGTGTGTAAAAAAAGAATAATTATGTATAAGTTATCACACAACTCTTATGCTTAAAGGCCGTTGCTATAGTTATTATGGTGCCAAAGTTGTACTTTTCTATCTGTGCAAACGCACAACTTGTAATCTTGCTTTGCGAGTTGTCTCGTGCCAGGAGTTTGTTTCCAGACCCTGCCTGCTGACAGCCAAGGACCGACATCGAGTACCTCAACGCAGACAAAACAGAGACAGGGCGAAATCACGAGTGTCAGCACATTTCCATTCTGAATTATCATGTATTGTGTCTACTGGGGCTGCTTGCATTACCCCTCCCTTCAGAAGCAGCCTCAGTGATGTTAACTAGGGACCTCCCGAATAAATAGAGGAGCACGTGGGGCTGTACCTTAGAGCGTAGGGGGAAACTGTAACTGAGTGTACAGCCCCATACGCCTCTCCCCATGAGTAAAATTCAACTCTGTCTCTGCTTGATTCCTTCTTCTTGTCTTGCGTAATAGATAGTCCGGTGTTTGAACCTGACAGTAATTTGTTGTGAGTTCATGCACTGTGTTGGTTTTGTTCTTGGAACAAGGTGATGTTCATGCACGGTTCATTTTGTGCACCAGTAAAAAAACATACAACTTTGTCTTGAATTTAAAAAAAATATATATATAATAATATTTTTCACTAAAGAAGGATTCGGTGAATGCACATTTGAAACAGGTGGGGTTCGGTACCTCCAACAAGGTTAAGAACCACTGATCTACAAAGATACAAAGAATTGCCATTGCGACATCTAGTGGACACATTTAGAACAGCTGTTTCTTTCATTCAAAAATTTCAGGTAAATTTTTATACTTAGCAAACTCATCCCACGGGCCGGATGAAACCTGTTCGCGGGCCTGATCTGGCCCTGGGGCCGTACGTTTGACACCCCTGGTTTAAAGGAACATTTAAATTCATTTGCTGACAGCTTGGTGCCCCCAGTTCAAAAATCCTATTTGCGCCCCTGTTGAGATGCATTTTTTAAGTTTAGTTTTTGTGATTTGTGCAGAAATGCACTGCACCACATTGAGAGGTGTTTTTAACATTTTTGTAGCAGAGTAAAATAAAATACAAATATTATAAACAGCTCTCAATTAGGGCTGCGAATCTTTGGGTGTCCCACGATTCGATCCAATATCGATTCTTGGGGTCACGATTCGATTATAAATCAATTTTTTTCGATTCAACGCGATTCTCGATTCAAAAACGATATTTTTCCGATTCAAAACGATTCTCTATTCATTCAATACATAGGATTTCAGCAGGATCTACCCCAGTCTGCTGACATGCAAGCATAGTAGTAGATTTTTATAATTGTAAAGGACAATGTTTTATCAACTGATTGCAATAATGTAAATGTGTTTTAACTATTAAATGAACCAAAAATATGACTTATTTTATCTTTGTGAAAATATTAGACACAATGTGTTGTCAAGCTTATGAGATGCGACACTGTGACACTATATTGTTCATTTTTCTTTTCTTTTCTTTTTTAATAAATGTCTAATGATAATGTCAATGAGGGATTTTTAATCAATACTATGTTGAAATTGTTACTAATATTGATACTGTTGTTGATAATATTCATTTTTGTTTCACTACTTTTGGATTGTTCTGTGTCGTGTTTGTGTCTCCTCTCAATTGCTCTGTTTATTGCAGTTCTGAGTGTTGCTGGGTCCAGGGGCGCCGCTAGGGATTTTGGGCCCCATGAAAATAATCTTTACAGGGCCCCCAACACAGTGTCATTATTTTTTCAGTATTATAATTTCATCATCATTAGGGGCCTCTCTGGGCCCCCCTCCATCATGGGCCCCTAGAATCCGTCTCCTTTACCCCCCCTTTTCGGCTCCCCTGGCTGGGTCGGTTTGGTTTTGGAATTGGATTGCATTGTTATGGTATTGCTGTGTATTATTTTGTCGGATTGATTAATAAAAAATCCCTCCAAAAAAATAATCGATTTTTGAAAAATGAGAATAGATACTGAATCTTACAACGTGAGAATCGCGATTTTAATTCGAATCAATGTTCCCCCCACACCCCTACTCTCAATGCATTATTCCCCAGTGCAAATCAAGAAAACAAACGACATGCATTTTGAAGGCGTACACATTATTGCGTGCACTTCTGAAGTGTTTCGCCATTAGATTAGGCGTTAAATTGAGTGTCCTGGTGCATGCTCGGACATGCAGAATGAATGGCCCACATCAGGTGTAATTAGCGATCGAAAGTAAATAAGAAAAAGAAAAAAAAAACATAACAGCGCCCGCCTCGCACCTCTTCGACTCCGCCGAACCCCGTGACGTCACACATCCATTAAGGCTTCTCATTGGTCGTGCGAGCAGATGGGGGAGTCCTAATGAGCTGGCTCCAGGAGGCGAGGCGGCTAGGGGGGGGGAAGCGATCGCGACATCTCGGGCTGAACCACAACACGTCGCTGCCGGCTTTTCCCCTCCACACGCGCATCCGTGGCCGTGGGAGACAAGGCATCCTTCTTTCCCGCTCCTTCCCCTCCTTTTGCTGACTGCATGTTCAGCCACACGCTGCCCCCCTCCCGCGCATCCTCACTTCGGCCCCGCCGCATGCAGCCCGGGTGAGCATGGACAGTCGCGTCCTCGAGCATCATCCTCACGCCCACTTCGGAGGCTCCTTGGGCGGGCTGGTGGGCTTCCCGTACCCGCTCGGTCCTCACCACCACCACCACCATCATCATCAGCAGCACCACCACCAGCAGCAGCACCACCATCATCACTCCCAGCCGCACGTCTACGAGCTCGCCGGCGCGCACCAGCTCCCATCCGCGGCCGCCGTCCCCTTCTCCATAGACGGATTACTTAACGGCGCCTGCTCAGCCTCGGTGGTCAGCTCCAGCGGGCTCTTGTCGCCCGACGGACAGTACAAACTCTCCGGTAAGGTCTCCATCTTTTATAATCGAAGTGCAAAAAATCTGTCACAATTCATTGCATCTTATTTTGTGTAAATATTTGCTCGATTTTTGCAGAAAATTAGTGTTTTTGTTGTTAAAGTGCTGCACAACAGCGAATCCAACCGAATGGAATGAAAAGTTGTGATCACTTTTATGATTAATAAAAATATACTTCATTGAGCTGTAATTAATTGGCAATTTGCAACGATTCTCAACATAGATTCCGGGGACCCGGACAAAGAAAGTCCTGGTTGCAAACGGAGAAGAACCAGGACCAACTTCACCGGCTGGCAGCTGGAGGAGCTGGAGAAGGCCTTCAACGAGAGCCACTATCCGGACGTGTTCATGCGGGAGGCACTGGCCCTTAGGCTGGACCTAGTGGAGTCCAGGGTTCAGGTAATTAGCCGTTTTTTTAAATATATATATATAATTTTTTTTTGGAAAATTGCATTTAAATTCAATCCCTGCTCAAATATGCAGGAATTGTTAAGATGGTTGTTTGTTTAGGGCCCAGCATGCTTCCATTCTGCAGGGCATGCATTTGTCAATGACCAAAGCTTCAATAAAGAAGGGTCACATGTGAATTATGCATGGACACAACCTATTGATTTAGGGGTTAATAAAATAGGCTATGTTGCTGACCTTATACAAGGGCTGAAAATATTAGTACTTTGTACTAATGGAGGAATTAAGTGTCTACAAACTAAATTGCGAGTAATACAATTATTTAAATCTATGAATTATTTATCATATTTAATAGTTGTACTATTATTGTTATTCATTATTTAATTAGTTTTCGTAAACAATATTGCATTTAAATATATTGAATTTATATGCTGCAGTTGCATCTTAATTTAAAGTTTATCTATCTAGTAGTATTCGTAATAAATACTAGAAATTATTTGAAATCAATTTAATTAGAATTTCCATCCAAATTAGATACACAACCTCAACTCAAACACAATAAAATGCTCCTAATAATAATAATACAATAATTATAGTAACTAAATAAATTGTAACAAATGATTATCCTTAATAATAAAATGCTCCTAAAAATAATACAATAATTATAGTAACTAAATAAATTGTAACAAATTATTATTGTTATTACTTTTTTTTTAAATCCTATGAAATTATATATTAATTGCCATATATTATTAATATTGTACAATTCCAAATATTATTATTAGTACTAATTTTAACAAACAAAACGGATGTTAAATCTCCTGGATTTGTAAGGTGAAAAAAAGAAAAAAAAAAGTGTCATTTTGGTTCTGGAGTTGCCATGCACAATTGCAATTTACAGTGTATGTTGTTAGCGGATATTTTTGCACCTAAACCTGAGATTAGTCCGCCCTTAGCCGTTTAACGCTCCTTTATCGCGGGTTTGCGACATCGACAATCCACATTGTCGCACCGTGTCAGCGCCTCGTCCTCATTATGCGCCTCTCACTCGCCCAGCCTTATCAGCCACCAACACGCGGCCCTGAGCGAGCCTCGGGGCCGACCAGGGACAGCCTCCTAGGCGGCTATGAGAGGGCTGGGAGCGCGGCGAATTAGAGCGGAGGGCCGGTGTATCGGCGGGGGGATGACGGTGGTGGTGGTGGTGTTCGGAAGGAGACGCTGCCAGTTAGTTAGGGTGCAATTAGATCTAATTGGTGGAGTTGGCCATTAGGCAAAGTCATTGGTGATTAACGCAAAAGCATCTGCTCAGACCTCAAACTGCTGCAAGCCTGCAACCTTGCACACAGACATATTGTTGTCATCATCACACTTTATATGACTGAATACATTAAAAGCAATATGTTGAAAGGTACAAGTCACTTACTGATGCATATGTTTTTACTGCAGTAAGTTTCTATATAAAATATTTTTTAATATCAGTTCAATACAGAAGCCATCTTTATGTGTGTATCATGGTTTGTCCAATTGTTTTGCATAATGGTGCTCTGTAGAGAACTAATTGTGATGCACTTTAATTAGTGAGTTAGCTTAAATGTTTGTATAATTTATTTTCTATTTATGTAATCCATTTTATTTCCCCACATAATAACACAGTTAAAAATATAAAAAAACAGAGGCAAACAGCAAACCGATGCATGCTGTTACCATTGTTTGTGCATTTAAATTTTGACTGGCTATCCTTTTTGTTGGGTACAGCCTCTTTTTTCCCTCTGCAGTAATTTACATAAACCATAGTCCCATTAGCGAAACATAAAAAATGTCAAACTATGGGGTGTAAATACACGTGAGCTTGAATTCACTTGAATGCCAACGTTGTTGCTAATTTATTTGAGGTGCAGCTTGTAGGATTACAGCAGGCACTTATAGCATGTTTTGTCATGTGGACAGGTTTGGTTCCAGAATCGACGTGCTAAGTGGAGGAAGAAGGAAAACACGAAGAAAGGGCCTGGCCGGCCTGCGCACAACTCCCATCCGACCACATGCAGCGGCGAGCCCATGGACCCCGAGGAGATCGCGCGGAGGGAGCAGGAGCGCGCAGAGAAGAAGAAACGTAAACAGGAGCGGAAGCTGCTCAAGTCGCAGAACAAACTTCTGCAAGGGGACAGCTTCCACACGCCCGGCGGTTCCGAGAGCGACAGCGGCGTGTCGCAGTTCACCGACAGCGAGCAGCAGCCTTGTTCAGGCCCGAACGGGAATATTCACATGGAACTTCCCCAGATGACTAGAGGCGCCGAAGGAGGACACCAAACCGAATCCAGCTGTGACCAAACCCGACACGACTTCAACCCCCAAAACCAAAGAAGAGAATCAGAGCAGGTTTCTCCGGGCAGTACGCACAGCTCTGGTAACCCTGCAGGTCCGAGATCCTCGGCCTTGCAGAAGCGCAACCCTTTCAGCGTCGAAAGCCTTCTCTCGGACGCCGCGCCTCGACGGAAACCACATCTGGACTTCTCCTCTCTGCCCACTCAGAGGACACTGGTGGGTAAAGGGCACTTCTTGCTTTACCCCATTACCCATCAGCCCCTCGGCTTTCTTGTGCCACAAACAGCCTTGAAGGCGGCGCCGTGTCAGGAGAACATCAACGGGCTCCACCTGGGACACAGCCTCCAACAGACTCCCACTGACCTCTCTTGCAGTCTCACTAAGCCTACAACCACGGATCATAAAACACACCATCACAACAGTCCTGATAGCAATAGAGGTGACACCGAGGAGCATGCTGGCGACTGTGGTACGCTTTCCATCTGTCGGACGTCTTCGCGGTGCGCCGATTCCGAAGAGACGGCAAGTTTGACAGTCCAAACAGAGGCCAAGCTGACCAACGGCTGCCAAACTGAGGAACAGAGCGCCAAAGAGGAGCGAGCATCGCCGGACCTCTCCGAGAGTCTGAGCGTAAACACAGACTGTAGAGAGGCGGCCGAAACAGATGGTGAGGACGTGGATATGGACTAACTCACACTAAGGCGCCTTGCTCAGACACTGTCAGAAATAAGGGCACAGTTGGAATCCCTTTTGGTAATCAAGGTACAGTTTACATGTACCTCACAGAGCTGATTGGTGGACTCAATGGCCGCTAAAGGTACAGGAATGTTCCCTAGCTGTCAAAGGCTCAATGGATACAAAAACCTTTAAGGTTTGGCAAGTTGTACTCCCTGGTGGTACATTTTGTTTTGAGAGTGAACTGTTCAAACATTCCCAAAGCTCTGCATACAGTAGATGCTTGCAAACATATCAGGAATAGACGCATTTCCACCTAGCCGCGCAGTTCAGTTCGCTGTGGTACAGTCTGGAATGGTACAACCCTGATCTAGTGCACTGTAAAACAGCATAAAGGCATCATAGTAGTGCGACAAAAGCCTCTAGTACACAGAAATCTGTCAAAATAGCTGCATCAATTGTGTGTTGACCCAATTTTACACAACCCTGGCAAAAAGCTGCCTTTCATACAGAACTCCGCAAAAGTAGAATATTGCTGCAAATATGTGCGACTTAGTCAATTGCACAAAGATATTGCCACAATTATGTGTTCCTAACGCTAGTTTTCCACAGATCTGGCAAAAAAAAAAAACACCTTTCACACAGAAACCAGCGAAGGTGGAATATTGCCGCAATTATGTGCGACTAAGCCAATTTCACACAGTTCTGGCCAAAAACACACCTTATATACAGAACCGAGTAAAGGCGAATTATTGCTGCAATTATGTGGGATTAATCCACTTTTACACAGAACTGGCAAAAAAAACACATTTCATACAGACCCCGGCAAAGGTTGAATATTGCTGAAATTATGTGCGACTTAGTCAATTCCACAAAGAAATTGCCGCAAATATGTACGACTAAGCCAGTTTCACACAGATCTGGCCAAAAACACACTTTTCATATAGAACCCGGCAAATGTGGAATATTGCCGAAATGATGTGTGACTGACAGTTTTACGCAGATCTGGCAAAAAAACACACCTTTAATACATAGGCTAAATATTGCCGCAATTAGATGCGATTAACCCAGTTTCACAAAGACATGGCAAAAAACCCCACCTGGCAAAGGTGGAATATTGCTGCAATTATGTGCGACTTAGTAAATTTCACAAAGATATTGCCACAATTTTGTGTTACTATGCCAGTTTTACACAGATCTGGCAAAAAAAAATTCCACCTTTCATACAGAACCCAGCGAAGGTGGAATATTGCCGCAATTATGTGCGACTAAGTTTTCACACAGATCTGGCAAAAAACACACCTTATATGCAGAACCAAGCAAAGGTGAAATATTGCTGCAATTATGTGGGATTAACCACTTTTACACAGAACGGGCAAAAAACACACCTTTCATACAAAACCCAGCAGATGTGGAATATTGCCGAAATGATTTGCGACTACGACAGTTTTACGCAGATCTGGCAAAAAACACACCTTTCATACAAAACCCGGCAAATGTGGAATATTGCCGAAATGATGTGCGACTATGACAGTTTTACGCAGATCTGGCAAAAAAACACCTTTCATACAGAACCCGGCAAATGTGGAATATTGCCGAAATGATGTGCGACTATGACAATTTTACGCAGATCTGGCAAAAAACACACTTTTCATACAAATGCAAAGGCAAAATATTGCCGCAATTATATGCGATTAACCCAGTTTCACACAATGTGGCAAAAAACCCCACCTGTGATACAAAACCTGGCAAAGGTGGAATATTGCCTCAAATACTTTTGTGTGCTATTCAGCCAATTTCACACACATTTGGCCTTTCATACAAAACCCAGTATAGGGAAATGATTGTGAGCGACAGAAATGTCCTTTCATACAGAACACAGTGAAAGTGGAATACTGATGCAATTGTGTAAGACTCAGTCAGTTTCACACTGCTTTTGCACAAGCCTGGTCACCGCTATGTTACAACTTTGAGACTACTTTGGAAGATGGCTTAGATGGTGATGTCTGAGTTAATTCTGCAGAACATCAGTGGACAAATCCTTAGGTCTTAAACAAGCTGTGTTCCAGCTGGCACAAAATTGAAACAATGTTGAGAACTTGTTGAATTAGGTCCTGACGTTGAGCAACTCAAACATAATGTTGGAAAAACAGGCTTTTTTAACTACGTTTAATCAATATCGATTTCTGACGTTGATTTCATCATTGAGTTTTGGTAATTTCCTAACCGATATTCTAAAACACACAAATACAACATTGGAACATCATGCTTTTTAACGACGCTTAATCAATGTCGGTTTCTGACGTTGATTTGATCATTGAGTTTTGGTCATTTCCTAACCGATATTCTAAAACACACAAATACAACATGGGAACAACATGCTTTTTAACGACGCTTAAACAATGTCGGTTTCGGAGGTGGATTTGATCATTGAGTTTTGGTCATTTCCTAACCGATATTCTAAAACACACAAATACAACATTGGAACAACATGCTTTTTAACGACGCTTAAACAATGTCGGTTTCTGACGTTGATTTCATCATTGAGTTTTGGTCATTTGGTCAATTCTAAAACACACAAATACAACATGGGAACAACATGCTTTTTAACGACGCTTAATCTATGTCGGTTTCTGACGTTGATTTCATCATTGAGTTTTGGTCTTTTCCTAACCGATATTCTAAAACACACAAATACAACATGGGAACAACATGCTTTTTAACGACGCTTAAAAAATGTTGGTTTCGGAGGTGGATTTGATCATTGAGTTTTGGTCATTTCCTAACCGATATTCTAAAACACACAAATACAACATTGAACAACATGCTTTTTAACGACGCTTAATCATTGTCGGTTTCTGACGATTTGATCGTTGAGTTTTGGTCATTTGCTAACCGATATTCTAAAACACACAAATACAACATGGGAACAACATGCTTTTTAACGACGCTTAATCATTGTCGGTTTCTGACGTTGATTTCATCATTGAGTTTTGGCCATTTCTTAACCGACATTCTAAAACACACAAATACAACATTGGAACAACATGCTTTTTAACGACGCTTAATCATTGTCGGTTTCTGACGATTTGATCGTTGAGTTTTGGTCATTTGCTAACCAATATTCTAAAACACACAAATACAACATTGGAACAACATGCTTTTTAACGACACTTAATCAATGTCGGTTTCTGACGTTGTTGATTTGATCATTGAGTTTTGGTCATTTCCTAACCGATATTCTAAAACACACAAATACAACATGGGAACACAACATGCTTTTTAAGGACGCTTAATCATTGTCGGTTTATGACGATTTGATCATTGAGTTTTGGTCATTTGCTAACCGATATTCTAAATCACACAAATACAGCATAGGAACAACATGCTTTTTAACGACGCTTAATCATTGTCGGTTTCTGACGTTGATTTGATCATTGAGTTTTGGTCATTTCCTAACCGATATTCTGAAACACACAAATACAACATTCTTTTTGACTATGTAGTGTGTGACGTTGAATTGACCATTGAAATTTGGTCATTTTGCTAACCAACAACATGGATCCAACATTAGACATCAACATTGTCTCAATTTACAATTTGCAACATTGTTTCAAAGTCAGTTTTAAAGGACATGCATCAATGTTGTGTTAATGTCTTGTGCTGGGGTGAAAGGGGGATAAAGTCATTAATTCCTTACCTGTCACCCAGTGAATGAACTGCAATGTTTAGGCAACCCAAAAGACAATAATCTGTATTTTAGCACAACTTTCAACAATGGCAGGATACTAACCATGGAGAGCTGAACTGCACAACTAGGTGGAAAAGGTGCTTTAATTCCCGCCTACTTTTGAACCCACCTGTCCAAACCACCGAGGTTAATCCTCCCCCTCATCATCCTCCCATGCAGGTTCTTTTTGCTTGAGCAGAACCTGCAGTTGCAACGGAAATCCTCAGCTATTGTACAAAGGAGAAAATGATATTTATATGTCAACATTTTGATAAATAAAAGCTATTGTTTAAAAAAAACAAAAACGAGCGCTGTCTTTGCAGGCATGGAGCAAGAAGGCAAGGGAAAAGGATAAATCCTCGATCTTTGCCGCGTGCAGCTCACCACCGTCTGGCTGTTTGTATTTATTGCTTTAACAAATTTATTCATTTGAAAAAGGCCGGCCGGGAATGAGGTTAGTGGCCGCCGGCTATAGGACCCCGCGCCTCCTGCAGAGTTTTGATATGAAAGTAATTATTTTCCCACTGGCTGCTGCGGGGTCTCCAGGCGGCCCCCGTCCCTCTCCGCCCTCCCCGGCCCGAAGGGTTATTAGACATTAGTGATTTCTAGTGATATGGAATCACATAAACTTCCTACAATAATAGAATTAGCATGAAAGGCAGGGGTGTCAAATTGAAATGGGGGAATAATGGCCAGCTGCGCGCGCGTCCGTGTGTGCGCATAGATGGGGCATATGGAGGCGGGGTGTGGGTGGTTCGTGGGGCGGAATTTTCATGAGCTGGCGGCTTGTCAGGCGGCCCTTGTAGCGGGCTATATTAAGATAGATGTTCGATGATATCCCTCATTGTTCTGTCGCTTATATTGATGTCGCTGCCTTATCGCCCTATTGATCATGTGTCGCACATAATAGGACAGGCGTGCGGCCTGCCTGCGTCTTTGCACCCCCCTCACAAAAGGCGCCGGGGCCCCTCGTCATTTGTTGTTATTGTGTGTGTGTGTGGAGGGGGGGCCCTCCGGGAATGAGCCAGATAAAGATTCAGGCAAGGGAAAAATGGAGAGATGGCGAGTGAAAGCTTACATTATTTTTTTTGAGGGATGTCTCAAACTAAGAGAGATGTTTAGGCAGGGGTCCCCAAACTAGTGTCCCAAAATCCGGCCCGTGGAAGTTGCAAGTTCAAAAAACAAAAAAAAACATTTATTGTTTTTTAAAAATCAGTGTCTTGTAGCCGCTCAGGCAAATCATCATATTGTCTAAAAATGCATTTTCCCATCGATAACGTGACATCATCAGCGGGAAGTGCGCGCTCTTTCAGTCAATTAGTGCGCGAGGACCATAAATACATTCTTTCTTTGAGGAGTGTCTCAAACTAAGAAACATGTTTAGGCAAGGGGTCCCCAAACTACGGCGCGCCAGCGTCCCAAATCCGGCCCGCAGGAAGTCGCAAGTACAAAAAAAAAAAATTACATTAAAAAAAATAAATCTATTTTCTTATTATTATTTTTTAAAATCTGTCCTTTCTAATCCATTTTTTACCGCTTGTTACGCTCAGTGTCTCCTAGCTGCTCAGGCAAATCATATTGTCTAAAAATGCCTTTTCCCATCGATAATGTGACATCAACAGCGGCAATATATACATTAACTACGGCCCGCAGGAAGCCGCAAGTTAAAAAATATAATAAAAATAAAAATAATATACGTATATATATTTTTTTTAAATAATTTATTTGTTATTATTGTTTAGAATCTGTCCTTTCTAATCTATTTTCTACCGCTTGTTACTCTCGGTGTCTCCTAGCCGCTCAGGCACATCATATTGTCTAAAAATGCATTTTTCCATCAATAACGTGACATCATCAGCAGCAAGTTCATGATCTTTCAGTCAAATAGTGCGCGAGTACCATATATATATATATATATATATATATATATATATATATATATATATATATATATATATATATATATATATATATATATATGCGTCGCAAGATTTAAAAAAATAAAAAAATTACAATTATTGTTGTTTATTAAAATCTGTCCTTTCTAGTCCATTTTCTACCGCTTGTTACTCTCTGTGTCTCCTAGCCGCTCAGGCAAATCATATTGTCTAAAAATGCATTTTCCCATCGATGACGTGACATCATCAGCGGCAAGTGCGCGCTCTTTCAGTCAATTAGTGCGTGAAGACCATATATACTTTTTTTTTTGAGGGGTGTCTCAAACTAAGAAAGATGTTTAGGCAGGGGTACCCAAACTAAGGCCCGCCAGCGTCCAAAATCCGGCCCGCAGGAAGTCGCAGATTCATTATTTTTTAAAATCTGTCCTTTCTAATCCATTTTCTACCGCTTTTCGGTGTCTCCTAGCCACTCATGCAAATCATATTGTCTAAAAATGCATTTTTCCATCGATGATACATAAAAAAAAAAAAATAAAAAAAAAAAAAAAAAAAAAAAAAAAAATATATATATATATATATATATATAATTTTAAAAAATCTGTCCTTTCTAATCCATTTTCTACCGCTTGTTACTCTCGGTGTCTCCTAGCCGCTCAGGTAAATCATATTGTCTAAAAATGCATTTTCCCATCGATGATGTGACATCATCAGCGGCAATATATACATAATTTTTTTGAGGGGTGTCTCAAACTAAGGAAGATGTTCAGGCAGAGGTCCCCAAACTACGGCTCGCCAGCGTCCAAAATCCGGCCTGCGGGAAGTCGCAAGTAAAAAAAAAAATATATATATATATAAAAGAAAAATAAATATATATATATATATATATATATATATATATATATATATATTTATTATTTAAAAAAATCTGTCCTTTCTAATCCATTTTCTACCGCTTGTTACTCTCGGTGTCTCCTAGCCGCTCAGGCAAATCATATTGTCTAAAAATGCATTTTAAAAAAAAGTTAAAGTTAAAGTACCAATGATTGTTACACACACACTAGGTGTGGCGAGATTATTCTCTGCATTTGACCCATCACCCTTGATTACCCCCTGGGAGGTGAGGGGAGCAGTGGGCAGCAGCGGTGGCCGCGCCCGGGAATCATTTTGGTGATTTAACCCCCAATTCCAACCCTTGATGCTGAGTGCCAAGCAGGGAGGTAATGGGTCCCATTTTTATAGTCTTTGGTATGACTCGGCCGGGGTTTGAACTCACAACCTACCGATCTCAGGGCGGACACTCTAACCACTAGGCCACATCGATGATGTGACATCATCAGCGGCAATATATACATTATTTTTTTGAGGGGTGTCTCAAACTAAGGAAGATGTTCAGGCAGGGGTCCCCAAATTACGGCTCGCCAGCGTCCAAAATCCGGCCTGCGGGAAGTCGCAAGTAAAAAAAAAAAAAATAATATAAAAGAAAATGTATATATATATATATATATATATATATATTTTTTTTTATTATTTAAAAAAATCTGTCCTTTCTAATCCATTTTCTACCGCTTGTTACTCTTGTTGTCTCCTAGCCGCTCAGGCAAATCATATTGTCTAAAAATGCATTTTCCCATCGATGACGTGACATCATCAGCGGGAATATATACATTATTTTTTTGAGGGGTGTCTCAAACTAAGAAATATGTTTAGGCAGGGGTCCCCAAACTACGGCTCGCCAGCGTCCAAAATCCGGCCCGCGTGAAACCGCAAGTTAAACAATTTTT
The DNA here is from genome assembly GCF_033978685.3 of Nerophis lumbriciformis. Taxonomy (NCBI): domain Eukaryota; kingdom Metazoa; phylum Chordata; class Actinopteri; order Syngnathiformes; family Syngnathidae; genus Nerophis; species Nerophis lumbriciformis. Next base: position 13,376,140 of record NC_084574.2, read on the forward strand.
TTTTTAAAATAAATGTTTTTTAAATTATTATTTTAAAAAATCTGTCCTTTCTAATCCATTTTCTACCCCTTGTTATTCTCGGGGTCTCCTAGACCAGTGTTTTTCAACCTTTTTTGAGGCAAGGCACATTTTCTTCATAAAAAAAATGCGGAGGCACACCACCAGCAGAAAACGTTAAAAAATTAAACTCCACCTTATTTTGAGTTTGTTTGTGTTTTCCTGTGTGTAGTGCTTTAGTTTTTGTCTTGCGCTGTTATTTTGGTGGCCCTTCCTGTTTTTTTGGTGTTTTTCTGTAGCAGTTTCATGCCTTCCTTTGAGCGCTATTCCACGCACCTGCTTTGTGTTAGCAGGCAAGGCTATATAGTTGTCGCTATCCTTCTTTGTGTGGACATTGTTGATTGTCATGTCATGTACGGTTGTACTTTGTGGACGCCGTAAGTTTTTGCTGTCGTCCAGCATTTCGTTTCTGTTTACTTTGTAGCCCGTTCAGTTTTACTTAAGCTTTTGCATAGCCATTGCCTTTTCCTTTCCCTTTTGTTCATTTTTGGTTTAAGCGTTGCATACCTTTTTACCTGCACGCTGCCTCCCGCTGTGGTCTGCATATTGTGTTCACAACAAACCATCCTCGTCTCACCCGACACCTTCCGACTTTTACAAAGCTATTAACTACCTGCTGCCACCTACTGGCAGGGAGTACTACGTGGTTACCCTGCCGAGTTCTACACAGCACAGACACTAAGCAACGGCGTATTATTTGCAAAAAAAAATGTTTTGGACCAATTAGGTGAAGTGGCATAATTTCCCACGGCACACCAGACAATATCTCACGGCACACTAGTGTGCCGCGGCACAGTGGTTGAAAAACCTTGTCCTATACGCTGAGGTAAATCATATTGTCTAAAAATGCATTTTCCCATCGATAACGTGACATCATCAGCGGCAAGTGCGCGCTCCAATTAGTGCGCGAGGACCATATATATAAATATATATGTATATTAGGGCTGCAAGTAACGATTAATTTGATAATCGATTAATCTGTCGATTATTACTTCGATTAATCGATTAATAATCGGGTAAAAGAGACAAACTACATTTCTATCCTTTATAGTATTTTATTGGAAAAAAAACAGCATACTGGCACCATACTTATTTTGATTCTTGTTTCTCATTGCAGCTTATAAATAGTTTATAAAAATAAAAAAAATACTTTAAAAAAAAATAAATATATAAATAAATTTTAAAAAGCCTTTGCGCATGCCCATAGCATAGATCCAACAAATCGATGACTTTTATTTCAATACTTTTCTAAATAAAGGGGACCACAAAAAATTGCATTATTGGCTTTATTTGAACAAAAAATCTTAGGGTACATTAAACATGTTTTTTATTGCAAGTTTGTCCTTAAATAAAATAGTGAACATACAAGACAACTTGTCTTTTAGTAGTAAGCAAACAAACAAAGGCTCCTTAATTCAGTGTTATAACTTCACCTTTATCGTTAGTTTTTAAGCCAAAATGCATCCGTTCTCCCTTTTCTGTCTACACACTGTGTCTGCTTGTAAGTACTCCATGGTTGCTTGCCGAGAATAACTTTGAATAAACTTTCACAAGCTCCGAACTTAGTTTGTCTGCGTTAGCGCTTATTATAACATTATCACTAATACTTGGTTAATATTCAGGTCATGAAATGTAAATGGAGTATTGTTGCCGCTTTTTGGATGGTTATTTAGATGGCTTTACGGGTTGAATAGAGGACGTCCCATGCATTGACTTGTATTTATGGCCTTTTATTTACAAGTTAGAATGCACTAAAAAAAATACATTTGTTTTTTGTCTCTAATAATGGTTGTGAACGATAGGCAAAATTTCAAAAAAGTGCAGTTCTCCTTTAAGGTAAAATATATTGCGTGATTAAGCTGTGTATATACATTATTAATGCGATATTTGTTTGTGATTAATCACATGAGTTAACTCGTTATTTTTGGCAGCCCTACTAAAACATTTGTAACATTTATGAAGTTGTGAAAAAAATATACAAATATGTTCAATGATAGTATAGGATAGTTATAGGTTCTGATAACTATCAACATAAATATCTTGCAAACAAAGTTAAATAATAGTCATTAGTGGTCAACAGTTAGCTAATTTAGATGTTTAGGGATCACATTTTTCTAGCATTTTTTCACACTGTAAGGCAGTATTACTTGCTAACAAACAAAAATGATAATACTAAAGACTACTGCTGTCAAATTATTTTCTTAAGTCAGATTAAAGGTGACGTTTGCAACTTCCTCACAGTTACATTTTTCAAAGCAAAAAACATAACGAGAACACTACCGGCTAGCTTATGTTAGTTACCATTAGTTGTTTAACAGAACATATTTGTTTGACACTTGTCTATATTTTTCACAATTATTAAGTTTATGTCATAACATTTTTTTACAAGCCCAAATAAAATGACTGGTGTTTATGGCGGTCACTCACCTGGTCTCGTACATGCAGCGAGCGCCTGCACACATACGAAGCCAGTCCGAGAGAAGCGACGAACAATTTGCAGTCATGTTGTTGTTATGATAAAATATACATTCAATGACAGCTAACGATATAGCTAACCAAATTGCTAATATTAGCTAGGAACACCCAAAGCTAATGCGTTACGTACGTATGTAATTACGTACGAGAAGCCGTAAGAGGGCGGATAATACTGTGTGAAATACATTGGAAAGTTGGCGCCCTCTAGGCATCTGTGTAAATGTTGCAAACAGCCCCTTTAATCACACTTTTTAATTAGGCTTAATCATGATTAATCACATGTTATTAGTCACAGACATTATTAAGATTAACTTAAATAAAACAATATTTGGACACAAATGCACTTTCAGTGTAAGATATTTTTTAAGTGTGTTACTTTATTTGCTCAAAAGTGTCAACCTCATCTTTGTGTATTTTGAAGTGCAATTTGGAAGCGAGCACACCAGTCACAGTCTTCATGCTTAAAGGGGAATTGCACTTTTTTTCGAATGTTTTCTATCATTCACAATCCTTATGTAGGACATGCACACACGTCTCTTTTTTATGCATTCTAACTATTAAATACATGCGATCAAAAGTCTGTTAACAATGGAGCCTCTAAGCCTATAAAGCCCTTAAAAACTTCCAAACACCTCCATTAAGCTTTTATATACATGCTGTAAGTATATATGCATACAGTAATGGGCACATTCATAATAACATGTAATATTTACATTATTATTAATTTTCCTTCGACAACATCACAGATTACTACTCACTGCACACTTCATTAGCGCCAACAAACATAATAAAACATCACTTACTGTACAATGTCTGCTGTCATTAGGATGCCGACTGATAGATTCTTGATTCATAATCCTCGCGAAGAAAAAATTGGGGTGTAGCCAAGCATCTTTTTGTGTCATTCTCGCCCTTTCCCTCGTTGGTGAATGTCTCTCACATCAAAGTGAGAGACATCATTTATAACCTAGAATAAACTTTCACAAGTTCCAAACTAAAAATGGTTTGTCTGCGTTAGCGCTTATTATAACATTATCACTAATACTTGGTTAATATTCAGGTCATGAAATGTAAATGAGTACTGTTGCCGCTTTTTGGATGGTTATTTAGAGGGCTTCACGGGTTGAATAGAGGACCTCCAATGCATTGACTTTTATTTATGGTGGCCTTTTATTTACAATACATTTGTCTTCTTGCCTCTAATAATGATTGTGAACGATAGGCAAAGTTCCAAAAAAAGTGCAGTGTCCCTTTAAGGTAAAATATATTACGTGATTAATCTGCGTATATACATTATCAATGTGATAATTGTTTGTGATTAATCACATAAGTTAACTCGTTATTTTTGAGAGCCCTACTAAAACACTTGTAGCATGTATGAAGTTGGGAAACAAATATACAAATAGGCCTATACAAATATAATTAATGATAATATAGGTTAGTATGGGATAATTATAGGCTCTCAACATAAATACCTTGCAAACAAAGTTAAATAATAGTCATTAGAGGTCAACAGTTAGCTAATTTAAAGTAAAAAGTGTAATTGTTATTTGTTTATGATGACATAGGGCAAAAAAGTGAGGTAAATATCAACTCTGTAGCAAAAAATACATCTGGTCAAAAAGCTAATTTAACTGCTTGTGCTTTATTAGCTAACACTATCTTATAATCTCCATTTTACGAGCTTTGTGGGCAAATATTTCAGACAGATCTTCCTAATAATTATACATGGCCTACATGGTGTTTTAAACTTATATAAATATACATTCGATTGCAAAAATACATCTGATCAAAAAGCAAACTGAACTGCTTGGGCTTTACTAGCTAGCAAGCTAACATTATCTTACAATCTCAAGCTAGTCTTGTGGGCTAACATTTGTGACAGATCTTCCTAATAATTATATATGGCCTACAAGGTGTTTTAAACCTATATAAATATCAATTCTGCTGCAAAAATCAATTTGATCAAAAAGCTAACTGAACTGCTTGGGCTTTACTAGCTAGCAAGCTAACACTATCTTACAATCTCGAGCTTATTACTCTTGTGGGCTAAAATTTTTGACAGATATTCCTAATAATTATACATGGCCTACATGGTGTTTTAAACCTATATAAATATAAATGATGTTGTAAAAATTAATCTGATCAAAAAGCTAACTGAACTGCTTGGGCTTTAATAGCTAGCAAGCTAACACTATCTTACAATCTCGATCTTACTAGTCAAGTGGGTTAACATTTTTGACAGATATTCCTAAAACTTATACATGGCATTTTAAACCTATATAATTATCAATTCTGCTGTAAAAATTAATTTGATCAAAAAGCTCACTGAACTGCTTAGGCTTTACTAGCTAGCAAGCTAACACTATCTTACAATCTTGAACGTATTACTCTTGTGGGTTAACATTTTTGACAGATATTCCTAATAATTATACATGGCCTACATGGTGTTTTAAACCTATATAAATATCAATTCTGTTGTAAAAAATCATCTGATCAAAAAGCTAACTGAACTGCTTGGGCTTTACTAGCAAGCAAGCTAATACTATCTTACAATCTCGAGCTAGTCTTGTGGGCTAACATTTTTGACAGATATTCCTAAAACTTATACATGGCATTTTAAACCTATATAAATATCAATTCTGCTGTAAAAATTAATTTGATCAAAAAGCTAACTGAACTGCTTGGGCTTTACTAGCTAGCAAGCTAACACTATCTTACAATCTCGAGCTAGCCTTGTGGGCTAACATTTTTGACAGATATTCCTAATAATTATACATGGCCTACATGGTGTTTTAAACCTATATAATATCAATTCTGTTGCAAAAATTCATCTGATCAAAAAGCTAACTGAACTGCTTGGGCTTTACTAGCAAGCAAGCTAACACTATCTTACAATCTCGAGCTAGTCATGTGGGCTAACATTTGTGACAGATCTTCCTAATAATTATACACAACCTACATGGTGTTTTAAACCTATATAGATATCAATTATGTTGCAAAAATTAATTTGATCAAAAAGTTAACTGAACTGCTTGGGCTTTAATAGCTAACAAGCTAACACTATCTTACAATCTCGAGCTAGTCTTGTGGCCTAACATTTTTGACAGATCTTCCTAATAATCATACACAACCTACATGGTGTTTTAAACCTATATAGATATCAATTATGTTGCAAAAATTAATTTGATCAAAAAGTTAACTGAACTGCTTGGGCTTTACTAGCAAGCAAGCTAACACTATCTTACAATCTCGAGCTAGACTTGTGGGCTAACATTTTTGACAGATCTTCTTAATAATTATACATGGCCTAAATGGTGTTTTAAACCTGTTTGTGTTGTGTTATGAAATTACCTTTGAACTTGATTCGAACAAACCACACCGGGTGCTAAAAAGCGTAGCGGGAGCTACGTCATTCTACTTACCAATGCATTCTGGGACTTATTTGGATTTATGCAAAATTTTTTCCACAAACATTTATTGTTCTTAATCAATTTCTTCTTGTATTGTTAGAAAATATTAATTAAACGCATTACTATTGCTATAATTTGTGTGTTAGAGATGCTTCAGTAGCTCTGAAATGGATCTAAAAAGGGCTCATGGGTACCAGTGGGAACGCTTAGAAGGGAGTATGTTCAGACTACAATCTCATGAACGCCACCCAGTCCTCTGGAAAGTGAAATCCCAATTATTAAAACCATTCATTCTGGCCGGCGTGTGCACAGAGGAGCCGTGTTGACAGGGCGCCTAAATATCCCTGATCCCTCCCGGTCACCGCGCCTTTATTTGCAAATAAATTGACGCAGGATCCGAGGGACGGAGGCTTTACTCCGCAGAGCCGAGCTAAAATGAATTTCCGCGCCCGAGTCCCTTTAATAATATTTACATAATTTTCGCCTAGTGAGTGCGCTGTTTGCGCTGCGGGAAGCGGGCGGCTTATAGGAAAATAATTAGACAAGAGGATAAGGAGGGAGCAAGAGGAGGAGGAGGATACGTTAAGACCCGAGCTGAACACTAAATTCCCAGACAGCTAAAATCAATGAAAGTAATAACCCTATTATTTAATTCATAAGGACATCATTTTCCCATAAGGCCTGGGGAAACGTCCCCTTCGACCGAAACAATCACATTAAATCGTTCGTTCTTTTTTCGTCTTCTTTTTTTTGTGAGGGGGGGAAAAAATGCTTTACACTTTAATCAGTTTCAAGCGACCGGTTAATTAGAAAATGTAAGTTTGATCTGCCCTAATAGCAAAGACTATACGGTGAGTGTTCCTAAAAACCTTCAATTAAAATGGTTCTACATTAAATGTAAAACATCTGAAGCAATGGATTGGCTCCTTAGTTGTGATTGACACTTACAATGTTTGTGTTTAAGATCATCACCGCTTTTTTCACTAAGTACCACCCCAGAAAACACTTGGCTCTCCAAATACAACCATAATGACCAACATTAAAATATAGTAGCGTAATAGGCCGAGGTATTCATTAAAAACAAGGCACAGTTTTTATATTTAATAGTTTACACACAGTTTTTGAACAGTAACTAAGTGATTATTTTCCGTACATTGGACAGTAGGATTGTCCCGATACCGGTACCAAAATGTATTTCGATACTTTTCTAAATAAAGGGGAACACAAAACATTGCATTATTGGCTTTATTTTAACAAAAAATCTTAGGGTACATTAAACATGTGTTTCTTATTGCAAGTTTGTCCTTAAATAAAATAGTGAACATACAAGACAACTTGTCTTTTATTAGTAAGTAAACAAACAAAGGCTCCTAATTAGTCTGCTGACATATGCAGTAACATATTGTGTCATTTATCTACCGTACCTATTATTTTGTCAACATTATTAAGGACAAGTGGTAGAAAATGAATTATTAATCTACTTGTTCATTTACTGTTAATATCTGCTTACTTTCTATTTTAACATGTTCTATCTACACTTCTGTTAAAATGTAATAACCATTTACTCTTCTGTTGTTTGGATACTTTACATTAGTTTTGGATTACACCACAAATTTGGGTATCGATCCAATACCAAGTACCGGTAGTTACAGGATCATACATTGGTCATATTTTATGTGTCCAGGGACATATTTCCTGAGTTTATAAACATAATATACATTTTTAAAAAACGAAAAAAGATTTAAAAATATCTATGTAATCGTAGTAGTATCGACTAGATACACTCCTGTACTTGGTATCATTACAGTGGATGTCAGGTGTAGATCCAGCCATGACATTTGTTTACATTGTGACGCCGGTGAGCTATTGTATCCAACTATGGTGTGTAGTGAAACATGTTTAGCTAACACTGCCGACTGCGAATGGATTTTAGCCACTAGCTAGCTAGCCATGTCTTAAAGCACCTCTTCCTGAGGGCGTTTCAGTGTTAGAACTTCACCTTTATCCTTAGTTTTTAAGCCAAAATGCGTCCATTCTCCCTTTTCTGTCTACACACATTGTCTGCTTGTAAGTACTCCCTGATTGTGCGTTGCCGAACATGCTCCTCTGCTCGTAAAACCAGCAATGACACGACGTGACGACGACGCGCCATCATGCCCGTTAAAAAAATATACCAGTACTATACTAGGACCGGTATACTGTACAACCCTATTAGACAGATGTCCAACTCAAGGCCGGAGGGCCAGGTCTGGCCCGCCGCATCATTTTATGTGGTCCGCAAAAGCCTGGAAATCATACGCGTCAATAAAGTACTTCATCATTCCATCCATCTACATTTTACTGCATGCACTTGTATATATTTTAAACTTTAATTTCTAATAATGCCACAAATATATTATCATACATTCCATGTTTTTGTTGAAATACTAATAAATACCGTATTTTTCGGAGTATAAGTCGCACCTGCCGAAAATGCATAATAAAGAAGGAAAAAAACATATATAAGTCGCACTGGAGTATAAGTCGCATTTTTTGGGGAAATTTATTTGATAAAAGCCAACACCAAGAATAGACATTTTAAAGGCAATTTAAAATAAATAAAGAATAGTGAACAACAGGCTGAATAAGTGTACGTTATATGAGGCATAAATAACCAACTGAGAACGTGCCTGGTATGTTAACGTAACATATTATGGTAAGAGTCATTCAAATAACTATAACATATAGAACATGCTATACGTTTAACCAAACAATCTGTCACTCCTAATCGCTAAATCCCATGAAATCTTATACGTCTAGTCTCTTACGTGAATGAGCTAAATAATATTATTTGATATTTTACGGTAATGTGTTAATAATTTCACACATAAGTCGCTCCTGAGTATAAGTCGCACCCCCGGCCGGCCAAACTATGAAAAAAAACTGCGACTTATAGTCCGAAAAATACGGTACTTCAAATATCTGCTAGACTTATGATTTCAAAGCAAGGTATCCATTAAATTGTACATGGTAAAAATGACAAGAGAATTTGTGATTTAAAAAAACCTTCTCCCGTAAAAAACGGTGGTCCCGTTTTTCCATTCACAGTAAAAAACACTGTAAATTTTATGGTAAAATTCTGGCAACTGAGATGCCATTTTTTTTACCACAAAATCTAGTTGTTTTTTTTTTTACAGCCTAAGTAAAAATATATGTAACAGTATCATGAGGCAAATCCTTCTATATGTATATTCATATATTATTCACTGTTACCAGCGGCCCTCCGAGGGCAGCCATGACTGCGATGTGGCCCTCGGTGAAAACAAGTTTAACGACCCCTCTGTAGAACTATAGGTGTTTCTCATTTTTGGTTACATAAGAAGCAGCTGTTAGGATGTAACACAGTTCTACACCTCCACAGTAACATGTTGTATGTATTGCCTATGTCAGGGGTATCGTTTTCAAATTTATGGCTGCCCACAGACGGCCGTTATATGAATATAAACGTATAACAGCCTTTATATATAATTTGCAAAGCAACTGGATTATTATATTTTTTTTTTACTAATAGCTTCATTGATAATTTGCCTTTCGTAAGGTAAGGTGACAAGCAGATATTTAAGTATTTATTTTGTTACGGTATTGGCTGTTGACTATTATATATACCGTATTTTTCGGACTATAAATCGCAGTTTTTTTCATAGTCTGGCCGGGCTCCAGTGCGACCTATATATGTTCTTTTCCTTTTTTATTATGCATTTTCGGCAGGTGCGACTTATACTCCGGTGCGACTTATACTCCGAAAAATACGGTAAATATTTTTTACCATACACTAAAACAATCTGCAGATTTTGTGGTAAAAACTGAGCTCATTCGCCAAAATTTTACCGTAAAATTTGCTTTTTTAAAAAAAATATTTTTTTAATTATTGTAAGTGGAAAAACGTATTTTTACGGTTAAATTCTAGCAACTGAGCTACCTTTTTTTTTTTTTGTTTACCGTAAAAGCCATGGTTGTTATTTTTACAGTGTATTGCTATAAACAGAAAAACCGCACCATTTTTATTTTTTTAATTTTTATAAATGGTACCCAGCAGGCACAAGACATTGCTACAACGTTGATTATATATACAGTAGAGGCCAAAAGTTTGGACACACCTTCTCATTTCAATGCGTTTTCTTTATTTTCATGACTATTTATATTGTAGATTGTCACTGAAGGCATCAAAACTAAGACACCTGTGAAGTGAAAACCATTTCAGGTGACTACCTCTTGAAGCTCATCGAGAGAATGCCAAGAGTGTGCGAAGCAGTAATCAGAGCAAAGGGTGGCTATTTTGAACGAACTAGAATACAAAACATGTTTTCAGTCATTTCACCTTTTTTGTTAAGTACATAACTCCACATGTGTTCGTTCATTCATAGTTTTGATGCCTTCAGTGACAATCTACAATGTAAATAGTCATGAAAATAAAGAAAACACATTGAATGAGTGTGTCCAAACTTTTGGCCTGTACTGTATATAATCTGCAGATTCTGTGGTAAAAACTGAGCTCATTTACCAAAATGTTACCGTAAAATTTGCGTTTTTTTAACGGTGAGCTACCTTTATTTTTTAACCGTAAAAGCCATGGTTTTTGTTTTTACAGTGTATTGCTATAAACAGAAAAACCGCACCATTGTTTTTTTTAACGGTACCCAGCAGACACAAGACATTGCTACAACATTGATTATACATAAATGTCCTTTAAAACTGACTTCTTAACAACTTTGCAAAATAGTTGTATTTGTAAATTGAGACAACAGTGATGTCCAACGTTGGATCCACGTTGTTGGTTGGAAAATTACCAAATTTCAATGGTCAAATCAATGTCAGAACCCAACATTGATTAAACGTTGTCAAAAAGCATGTTGTTCCAACGTTATGTGTGAGTTGCTCAACGTACGGAACTAATTATAAATTATAACTATTATAAATTAAAACTAATAATAAAGTTATCAACGTTGTTTCAATGTCTTGTGCCTGCTGGGTGAAATTCTGTCTTTTACCCTAAAAAATGTCATTTTTCATAAGTAAAATAGATATTTAGGTATTTATTTAAATTTTAACCAAAACATGTTGGGAATGTATGACAATTAGAGACGTCCGATAATGGCTTTATTGCCGATATCCGATATTGTCCAACTCTTAATTACCGATTCCGATATCAACCGATACCGACATATACAGTCGTGGAATTAACACATTATTATGCCTAATTTTGTTGTGATGCCCCGCTGGATGCAGTAAACAATGTAACAAGGTTTTCCAAAATAAATCAACTCAAGTTATAGAAAAAGAAATGCCAACATGGCACTGCCATATTTATTATTGAAGTCACAAAGTGCATTATTTTTTTTTAACATGCCTCAAAAGAGCAGCTTGGAATTTGGGACATGCTCTCCCTGAGAGAGCATGAGGAGGTTGAGGTGGTAGCGGGGGGTGTAGCGTCCAGGAAGAGTTAGAGCTGCAAGGGGTTCTGGGTATTTGTTCTGTTGTGTTTATGTTGTGTTACCGTGCGGATGTTCTCCCGAAATGTGTTTGTCATTCTTGTTTGGTGTGGGTTCAGAGTGTGGCGCATATTTGTAACAGTGTTAAAGTTGTTTATACGGACACCCTCAGTGTGACCTGTATGGCTGATGACCAAGTATGCTTTGCATTCATTTGTGTGTGTGAAAAGCCGTAGATATTATGTGATTGGGCCGGCACGCAAAGGCAGTGCCTTTAAGGTTTATTGGCGCTCTGTACTTCTCCCTATGTCCATGTACACAGCGGCGTTTTAAAAAGTCGTAAATTTTACTTTTTGAAACAGATACCGATAATTTCCGATATTACATTTTAAAGCATTTATCGGCCGATGATATCGGCAGTCCGATATTATCGGACATCACTCATCACAATATAACATTGGTTGCCTTATTAGATAATAAAATAAAATATGCAGTACATGTAAGATGGATAAAGCACTTTTTTGAAGAAAATATTTTCGGGCCATATAAAATGACGTGGCGGGCCGGATTTGGCCCCCAGGCCTTGAGTTTGACATCTGTGACTTAGCCATAAAGTGCTTTATTATTTCCAGCCTTTATCATGCCATGTAAAAAATGATGTGGCGGGCCCAATCTGGCCCTCACACCTTGAGTTTGACACCTGTGGTCTATGTATTGGGGCAGTTAGGTGGGCTTTAAAAGTAAATAATCGGAAATTCATCACAAATACAACGCTTTATTTTTTACTTTGTCCATCATTGCGTGCTTTTCGGGGGTAGAGTGTGCGGCAGACACCGACCTCTGACCTTTAACATCCACTGTGTTGGTTGAATTGTCAGGGAAAGCCAAAGGCAGAAGGAGACAGAGAGAGAGAACACAAATGTCCCTCATGCATCACACTTTATGAATTCAATTTCAACCTGGGAGAAATTTTCAATTTGAACGCACGATCATTACAGCGTTGAAGGTGGGCGGGTGGGGGGTGGAGGTAAGGGGCTTCGGGGGGGGAGGGAGGAAGTGTGTATGGGTGTAAATTGTTTTTGCTCTATTATGCATTCGGACGCCATCATTTTTCTTTCTAATTACCGAGGTGTCAGCGCGGTCTGTCACCCGGGCGCTGATTTTCAATTTAACTGATCATCATACATTCATTTTCCCATTTGATAAATCTGCTATCTAGACGCGCTCCGCCATGCCCGGAATATTAAGCGGCGCCCGGGCGGCGGTAATAGGGGGATGTGTATGCGGCAATGAGCGCGGATCAGCCAGCTAATTTACCACTTTTCTCCATGCAGTCGCCCCCCCCCCCCTTCCCCTTCTTAACTCCATCCAAATCTCAAGTGGAGGCGGGAGAAAAAGCAGGAGGAGAGAGTCCAGAGACTGTACCAAGAAACACAATGTCGTTTGGACCTCCCGTCTAGGCGGTTAGACCGGTAATTGAGTTGTTGTTTTGCTTATTTAATACGGACACATTTGCACTTTAAGTATCATGGCTCTTCATCAAGATTCGCCACTGGTGACCCAGCCTGGTTGCAGGCAGCAACACACAGACTCACAATAGCTACACATCAGTTCAAGGTCACAATTGGAAACACAATAGAAATAGTCAGGAATCATACACAATGAGGCTCTCCTCCATGTGTTTACTTTGACATGTTATCCAAGCGGAGACTGAGGGCAGCAAGAAAACTGTACGAATCAAAACACGTTTAAAATTGACTATGATATGGAGATAGAAAGGGTGTATTCAACAAAATTTTTGGGAATCTATATAGATGATCAATTAAATTGGAAACTGTACATAAATATACTTAAGACAAAGATGGCAAAAAATATTGCTATGTTACATAAAATCAAAAACGCCATAAATCAAAAGGCTCTTAATATGTTATATAATTCTTTCGTACTCCCTTATCTTAATTATTGTGTTGAAATCTGGGGTAACAATTACAAAACAAACATCAACTCTATATTCTTACTTCAAAAGAAAGCGATTAGAATTGTAAAATTATGCAGATTATCATGACCATACCAATGCTCTGTTTATTAAATTAAAAACATTAAAACTGCATGATCTTGTTGACCTCAACACTGCTATTGTGACGTACAAAGCTCATAACCACATGCTGCCTCGGTGTCTACAGGAGAGGTTCAAACCCAGAGAGAATCCCTATGACCTCAGAGGTTCAGCTGTCTTCCAGAAAGCTAAGATAAGAACAAGCTTAAAAAGTAGATGTGTTTCTGTCAGGGGGGTTCAACTGTGGAACAGCTTGGATGATTCCTTAAAATGTTCCAGGTCCATTCACACATTTAAAAAACACTTTAAGACCAATGTCTTGGAAAAATATATCACTCTTGAATCAACACAGTAGTTAATACTATGATCAATGTTAATTAAAATACTAAATGTGGGATATAAATAATAATGGAAGTATAATTGTTTGTATATAGTATATAAATTGGTACAAAGGTTTAACACGCGTATAAGGATATTTCACATGCCTTTACTGTGTATATAATTGACAGAGGTGGGTAGTAACGCGCTACATTTACTCCGTTACATCTACTTGAGTAACTTTTGGGATAAATTGTACTTCTAAGAGTAGTTTTAATGCAACTTACTTTTACTTTTACTTGAGTATATTTATAGAGAAGAAACGCTACTTTTACTCCGCTACTTTTATCTACATTCAGCTCGCTACTCGCTACTAATTTTTATCGATCTGTTAATGCACGCTTTGTTTGTTTTGGTCTGTCAGACAGACCTTCATAGTGCCTGCGTTACTGGTGACGTTTCACTCCGTTCCACCAATAAAATGCAGTCACTAGTGACGTTTGACTCCGTTCCACCAATCAGATGCAGTCACTGGTGACGTTGGACCAATCAAACAGAGCCAGGCGGTCACATGACCTGACTTAAACAAGTTGAAAAACTTATTGGGGTGTTACCATTTAGTGGTCAATTGTACGGAATATGTACTGTACTGTGCAATCTACTAATACAAGTTTCAATCAATCAATCAAAAGTGTGAAGGAAAAAAGACACTTTTTTATTTCAAACGTACATCCCGTCACAAGCCTAAAGACTGACTGCACAGTTCCTGTCTTCACAATAAAAGTGCCGCTCCATCGCGCCTGCGCTTTCAAAATAAGAGTCTCCGAAAGCCAGCGCAAACAAGCTAGCAAGCTACGGAATTTGCCGCCAATGTATTTCTTGTAAAGTGTGTGAAAACGAATATGGAAGCTGGACAAATAAGATACCAAAAACCAACCACTTTCATGTGGTATTAGACAGAAAGGAGGAACTTTTTTTCTCCTGCATTTGAAAACGTGGACGTTAAGCACTGCTGTCTGATTACAATCAATGCAAGTCATCAGAATCAGGTAATACACCAACTTATATTCTTGTCTTCATGAAAGAAAGGAATCTATATGTGTTAAACATGCATGTATATTCATTAAAACACCTTTAACATGTAAACAAAAACGGCAAAATAAATAAATATAAATGATATATTGTATATATCTGTATATATCAATGTATGTGTATATATGTATATATATATATATATATATATATATATATATATATATATATATATATATATATATATATATATGATATGTGTGTGTATGTTACTCATCAGTTACTCAGTACTTGAGTAGTTTTTTCACAACATACTTTTTACTTTTACTCAAGTAGATATTTGGGTGACTACTCATTACTTTTACTTGAGTAATAAATCTCTAAAGTAACAGTACTCTTACTTGAGTACAATTTCTGGCTACTCTACCCACCTCTGATAATTGAACAGTGTTCATATTGTGTATAATGTGTATTTATAATATGTTGTACAAAAGACATTTCATAATTTCATAAGTTCATCTTGTACTTGACATTGTTTATAGGGTTAGGCGCTATAAGTGTTCAACTTCAGCCTAAACCCTTTCGGTCTGCAACATTTTCATTTTCAACCTATGAATGTACAACTGTTTGTTTATTTTGTTGACCATTGACCAAAGAATAATAATAATAAACTATTTATTTTCAATTATTTCACTGCAAAATATTGCAACAAAGTGGAGACTGTGGCACGGCAACAGGGTAAGCTCGCAAATAACAGCAGCCTCCCATCTAACTCACATTTTAGTAAATGTGAGAAAAAAATGACATTCATTCATTTTGTTCCCTATAGTAACATAATGCACTTACCATCCCAATTAACATACTTTTAAATATACTGTATATATACAGTGAAGGCCAAAAGTTTGGACACAACTTCTCATTTCAATGCATTTTCTTTATCCTCATGACTATTTACATTGTAGATTGTCACTGAAGGCATCAAAACTATGACACCTGTGAAGTGAAAACCATTTCAGGTGACTATCGAGAGAATGCCAAAGAGTGTGCAAAGCAGTAATCAGAGCAAAGGGTGGCTATTTTGAAGAAACTAGAATATAAAACATGTTTTCAGTTTTTCACCTTTTTTTGTTAAGTACATAACTCTACATGTGTTCATTCATAGTTTTGATGCCTTCAGTGACAATCTACAATGTAGATAGTCATGAAAATGTAGATAGTCATGAAAATAAAATAAAATAAAAATGTAGATAGTCATGAAAATAAAGAAAGCGCATCAAATGAGAAGGTGTGTCCAAACCTTTGGCCTGTATTGTATATTTAAAAATATTATGACTTTTTTTTATCATACTGGTTTAGTGTGCCCAATAAATTATTCACAAGGAACAGCTCATTTCCATCTGTAGTCCTTAATATGACACCACCTGACAGACAATATACATAAGGGGAAACAAATAACTACCAAACACAACAAAATAACGCCTTGTAAAGAGTACGACACAAAACAGCAACATATACCAAAAACGCATCACACACGAGTTCTCACATAGCTCTCACAATAGCCCGTTATTCAAAGAGAGACCTATACAAATGTTCGTTTATAAAAAAAAAAAAATGCATGTGCAAAATTCGTCGATAATTCATAAAATGCCCGAGATATAATGCATACATTACAAAACATCTACATTAAAATGATTGCAGACCTTCCCACAATACACAGCTACGACGTACAATTTATATACCATACGTCCTCTTTTCACCAGACATGTCCTCTTTTGCGGAGCTGTCCGGGCGGTGTTTCTTAAATGCCTCAAATGTCCGGCATTTTGAGTTAGGTTTGCGTGTATTTTCAATGTACGTTCAGGGTTAAGAAGGGGTTAAAAACAAAACAAATTGCGCGCGCAGCAGCATTGGTGAGGGAGGGGCAGAGACAGAGAGAGAGAGAGAGTTATGATAAACGCGCATGCGTCGCCAGGCTCTGCTTTTTATCCATAGATTTATCAGATTTAATTTTTTATTATCTATAGCAGGGGTGTCAAAAGTGTGCCCATTTGCGGCCCACGGCTAATGTTTCAAAGGCCCACGGCACATTCTAAAAATACTATTAAAATAAACAAAAACATAACAAAAGTGAAATAAAAAAGCTTAAAGGTTAAATGTAATTTCGAAAAAGTTGCAATGTTGACTAATAAAACAAAGCTATTTTTTTCTTTAAAACTGTCATTGCTCAAAACATAGTATTGAATCAAAATCAATGTTATTATGAATTATTGACCTATCCGAGGTTCCGATTACTTCACATCAAATATTCCACTAAGAAAAATATTTTTAGTAGAAGATTTTGCAAATTTGGTAAATAAATAACCAAAAAATTTATATTTTGTTGTTTTCTTACTGTACCGAACCGAAATTTTTGTGTACCGTTACACCCCTAATATATATATTAAAAGTTATGCTAAAAATACTACAATAATACACTACTGTACAATACTATCTTCTATTGTTAAACTACTTGAGCAAAGACAGCAAAGGTGGGGTAAGTGCACCCCTTAAGGGGGAACCGCACTTGTCTCTTTCATAATCCCTATGTGAGACACTTTTCCTTTTTTTATGTATTCTAAGTCGTAAAATATGACACGTACGAGGTGGCTAACAATGCTCAAAATAGGAGTACACTATTTCACCCATAAAGTCCTCTAAAAACATCCAAAAACCGCCAACAATACCCCATTTACATCTTGTGACCTGAATATTAACCAGGTATTAGCAATATTGTTATTATCAACGCTAACGCAGACAACAATTTTTAGCGGCGCAGTGATCCCAAAGAGCTAACTAGCTTGTGCAGCTACAGTAATGACATACTGAGCTGCAGCTGCTGCATCGCCTCTGAGTTGGTGAAAGTTCATTCTAGATTATAAATCATGCCTCTCACCTGGGTAGTAAAAGGATGTGGACATAAACCGAGAAGTTGGTCAACTTTGACATCCAACTCAATGGCGAGAAAGACACGAAAAAAAACCACTTTTTTTTTTTAACCCTTTGTGAGAATTATGATCCATACTTCATTTAAACGGGAAGATATACACATCCCTTCAGTCAGCATCCCAGTGGGAGCAGACATTGTACAGTAAGTGATTTTTTTTATCATGTCTGTAGTTTGTATTTATTGTTCAGCATTTAGCAACACTGCTACATGATGCTTAGTGTTTCACTAAAGCTTGATCTGTTTAACACACAGCTTCCAAAACTCTTTGCTCATCCTCTGTATATTCAGGCTCAAAAAATAATAATGTTTTGGATCATTTGTCCCAAAGTAGTCTTTGTTGGCTGCCATGAAACCGGGCATGATTGGTAGTGTTGTTGTTGAAGGGAAAAGCAAACTTTGTGATACGTCTGTAAAATGAATACGCCGCCGTATGCTTTAAATGAGCAAAATAAATATGGTAAATGGGTTATACTTGTATAGCGCTTTTCTACCTTCAAGGTACTCAAAGCGCTTTGACACTATTTCCGCATTCACACACTGATGGTGGGAGGCGCAAACCACGACCCATAAGGAGCAAGGGTGAAGTGTCTTGCTTAAGGACACAACAGATGTGGTAGAAGCTGGGGATCGAACCAGGAACCCTCAGGTTGCTGGTACGGCCACTCTACCAACTGCTTGGATACACGCAACAAATACATAAATATTACATGTTATTATGCATGTGCCTGTTACTACATTAAATATATACTTACAGCGTGCATATAACATGTTGATGGCTGCTTTCGGATGTTTTTAGAGCGCTTATAGGCGGAATGGAGCGACTCCCATTGGCTCTATTGTTAGCTGACTTTTGCTAGCATTTATTTATGATTTAGAATGCATAAATGCTGTGTTCTTGTCTTACATAAGGATTGTGAATGTGCAGTTCCCCTTTAAAAGAGTTCATTAGTTCATTCATCGTGGTTGTTTCTTACTTTTAAAGCAAACCATCACTCCTGAAACCTTACCTTATCTTAAAGCGCGTTGAAATGCGGCTACAAAAGGAGGGGCCAGCGTGTGTATGTGCGGGCTTGTAAAATGTTTATTGTCACAAAGCAGATTTGGGTTTGTCGTTGTCTTTGTTTCATTAGCCCGCCGGTTGCAATAAATGCCAACGAGCCAACGGGATGGATTTTAATTAAGTTGGTGAAAGATGAGTGGAGTGGCACGGGGGAAGTGTGGAAAAAAGGGAGGGGGGGCGTTCGCTGGGTGAGGGAGGGGGACAGCTTTTCAATAAATCGGTTGGCTCTGGGGTTAGTCGGTGATTTCCTCTGCAAAGTGTTTGGGCAGAGCAGGACTCAGTAATTTGCTTGATAAATCAGCTGCATCGGGGGCATGGAGCCGACCGTTCGACCGCTTGGTTCCAGCGTGTAATTTATGTCTTTCCCGGGGGTCGTACACAAGCCCGTGACAGTCCACGATGAATTAGCCAGGAGGAGGCGGCGCGCTCCTAATGAGCAGGTATTATTTCGTACGCACGCCTCTCTTTAAAAAAAAAAAAAGTGTGAAGAATGAGGCTGGCAGACCAACCCTCCCCATCAGCCCCCCCCTCTTCCCTCGACGCGGTCCGCTGTGCCATCCCCAAGGTGGCCCATCGATTCAGCGCCAGAGACTTCAACACACAAACACACGTCAGTGCATGTGGGACCAGGTGTTCCACAGAGGTCCAGCACAACCTGATTGGGGTTAACAGAACCAAAGAGGTGTCAGACACATACAGCCCCCCCCCTCACTGCTACCACAACCACCAAGGAATCAAACAGCACAACAAACAAAGTGTGACAAGACTAGTGTTGTCCCGATACCAATAATTTGGTACCGGTACTAAAATTATTTTGATACTTTTTGGTACTTCTCTAAATAAAGGGGACCACAAAAAATGGCATTATGGCTTTATTTTAACAAAAAATCTTAGGGTACATTAAACATATGTTTCTTATTGCAGTTAAGTCCTTAAATAAAATAGTGAACAAACAAGACAACTTGTCTTTTATTAGTAAGTAAGCAAACAAAGACTCCTAATTTAGCTGCTGACATATGTAGTAACATATTGTGCCATTTTCCATTCTATTATTTTGTCAACATTATTAAATTGGTAGAAAATGAATTATTAATCCACTTGTTTATTTACTGTTAATATCTGCTTACTTTCTCTTTTAACATGTTCTATCTCCACTCAAAATGTAATAATCACTTATTCTTCTTCCGTTTGATACTTTTACATTAGTTTTCAATGATACCACAAATTTGGGTATCAATCCGATACCAAGTAGTTACAGGATCATACATTGGTCATATTCAAAGTCCTCATGTGTCCAGAGACATATTTCCTGAGTTTATAAACATAATATACGTTTAAAAAAAGCGAAAAAAGATGTGATGCCAAAAAATATCGACATAATCATAGTAGTATCGACTAGATATGCTCTTGTACTTGGTATCATTACAGTAGATGTCGAGGGGGCGGACTGGTACTTTTCAGAGGCGGTGTAGTACCGAATATAATTCATTAGTATTGCGGTACTGTACTAATACCGGTATAACGTACAACCCTAGACAAGACAGTCAGTTAGTAGCTGATAAAAATGTGAGAAAATAATACATGTAGAGATATGACCTTTGACCCCAGCCACCTTAATCATCTCTAATTAATTTCTCTGAAAAATCTGCTAAAAATCCTTGGACCATCGACTACCACTTCTTGGACAAGATCACTTGTGTTCTTGCGTTGGTGCAAGATTCTGTGAACAATTGTGACTGGGAAAAGCAATTAGGGTCAAAGGGTTATGTGGATAGATTTGACCTTCGACCCCATCAAATGAAGGTGTTTTTGGATCGGACACCAAGATCCTTCCTGGACTAAAAATCATTGCCAACTGTGAAAATGTGCACTAAGAAAAGGGCCACACGGTGAACCAGTGGTTAGGCCTGTGGGCCGTCAGGAGATCGACGGTTCGAATCGACGTTTGGGCATGTCTTTGTGGAGTGTGCATATTCTAGCCTTGTGTCAAGGGTGTACCCTGCCTCTCGCCTGCAAAGTCAGCTGAGATAGGCCCCAGATCGCACGAGGGCCCATTGAGGGCAGGCGCTATGGAAAATAGATGCATAGATGGGGGGAAAAAGTGAAAATCGACTAATTTTAAAATCAACATGCTGTAAAATCCAAGAAATACAAAATCAATTCTGCCAAGTTTTAACATGTGTTGACAAGCCTTGGACTACAAAACCCAAAACCAGTGGAGTTGGCACGTTGTGTAAATGGTAAATAAAAACAGAATACAATGATTTGCAAATCCTTTTCAACCTATATTCAATTGAATAGACTGCAAAGACAAGATATTTAATGTTCGAACTGAAAAAGTTATTTTTTGCAAATATTAGCTCATTTGGAATTGGATGCCTACAACATGTTTTAAAAAAGCTGGCACAAGTGGCAAAAAAGACTGAGAAAGTTGAGGATTGCTCATCAAACACTTAATTGGAACATCCCACAGGTGAACAGGCTAATTGGGAACACGTGGGTGCCATAATGGGGTATAAAAGTAGCTTCCATGAAATGCTCAGTCATTCACAAACAAGGATGGGGCGAGGGTCACCATTTTGTGAACAAATGCGTGAGCTAATTGTCGAACAGTTTAAGAACAACATTTCTCAACGAGCTATTGCAAGGAATTTAGGGATTTCACCATCTACGGTCCGTAATATCATCAAAAGGTTCAGAGAATCTGGAGAAATCACTGCACGTAAGCGATGATATTACGGACCTTCGATCCCTCAGGCGGTACTGCATCAAAAAGCGACATCAGTGTGTAAAAGATATCACCACATGGGCTCAGGAACACTTCAGAAAACCACCGTCAACAACTACAGTTGGTCACTACATCTGTAAGTGCAAGTTAAAACTTTACTATGCAAAGCCAAAGCCATTTATCAACAACACCCTGAAACGCCGCCGGCTTTGCTGGGCCCGAGCTCATCTAAGATGGACTGATGCAAAGTGGAAACGTGTTCTGTGGTCTGACGAGTCATTCTGTTTTTATTTACGAATTTCACAACGTGCCAACTTCACTGGTGTTGGGTTTTGTAATTGAAATTATCAAGGTTTTTGCAGAGACTGCAACAATTCGTCAACAATGATTATGTTTACATGCACTAAATTGGTCTGATTTCTCAAAAAGTTATTTTTTCTGTATTTTCACACCTATGAGGGCTTCCGTGACTGCGATGCGGCCCACGATGAAAATGATTTGCTCTAAAGTGTGCAACATTTTATTGAAAATAATGCTAAGCCAAACTCGTATTTTACGGCAGCATGAGCACCTTACAACCAAAAAACGAGTCATCGCTGGTATTGTTATTGTTTGTGTTTACTTTTGGTAGAATAAATTGTTTCACTTTAATTCTCGTCCTCTCATCATTTTGACTGCCTTAGAATGAAAGGATCTGGGTGGATCTCAAACGTGTACAGATGATCATATAAGCAATAATTGTGTGACTAGTCGACTAAGTGGTGTCCAAACTTGTATATACATACATACATACGTATATATATATACATACATATATATATAGACAAACACACATATATATATATATATATATATATATATATATATATATATATATATATATATATGTATATATATATATACACACCATACACACACACACACACATATATATATATATATATATATATATATATATATATATATATATATATATATATATATATATACACATATATATATATATATATATATATATATATATATATATATATATATACACATATATATATATATATATATATATATATATATATATATATATATATATATATATATATATATATATATATGTGTACATATACATATATAATAATAATAATAATAATAATAACTGGGATTTATATAGCGCTTTTCTAAGTACCCAAAGTCGCTTTACATGTAGAACCCATCATTCATTCACACCTGGTGGTGGTAAGCTACTTTCATAGCCACAGCTGCCCTAGGGTAGACTGACGGAAGCGTGGCTGCAATTTGCGCCAACGGCCCCTCCGACCACCACCTATCATTCCTCATTCAATTCACCGGTGTGAGTGGCACCGGGGGCAAAGGGTGAAGTGTCTCGCCCAAGGACACAACGGCAGCAATTTTTGGATGGTAAGAGGCGGGGAGCGAACCTGCAACCCTCAGGTTTCTGGCACGGTTGCTCTACCCACTACGCCATGCCGCCCCATATATATATATATATACATATATATATACACACATATACATATACATATATACATACATATATACACACATATACATATACATATATATATATACATACATATATATACATACATATATATACACATATACACATACATATATATATATACATACATATACATATATATACATATACATGTATATACACATATACATATATATATGTATATATATACATATACACACATATATATACATATACACATATATATATATATATACATATACACACATATATATACATATACACATATATATATACACACATATATATATACATATACACACATATATATATACATATACACATATACACATATATATATATATATATATATACAGATATATATTTACATGCATTATATATACCGGTATATATATATATATATATATATATATATATATATATATATATATATATATGTGTACTATAGTAGTATAATAGATATATAATCAATAATTATTATAGCAATTAATTATCATAATTGGTTATTATGAGTATGTGAAAGATCAACTACTACCCTGTTTACTTTTGTGACGACCTCCTTAAGGCTTTTGAACCAATCAGAATTATCAAGCAGTTAAAATGCGCCAAACATTGATAAGTGTCCATTTTTCCCATCATCCCTTGTAATGGGTGTAATTTTTATTTTTTTATGTTGATTGGACTTTTTTTTATATTATCCACAAAGATAAATGAGCAGGTTGTGTTAAGTGTGACCATGTTTTTTGAATTTTTGTACTGTTTTTTTTTTTTTTCTGCCACATGACTATGGAAGGTTGTTTGGATTGGGTCAGATAAATATATGCTGTATGTCTTTTTGGTGGACAGTACAACTAATGGCAGAGTCACTTTTGTTGGCCACAAATTGGTGCCAGAATGGCAGCAATCACACAGTTCTCGGGCAAATTATTTTTTTTTTCTAACTAATTGTTTGTTGAACTCGTGCAGTCTCGCGGCCTAAATCAAAGACGTCGGCAGGCCGCATTTAGGCGGTAGGCCGTAGTTTGGACATCACTAGATTAGATAATCACTGACCAGTTGGCTAATAAAACAATCGTATAAAAATAAAGGTGATTGCTTTTGGCACAATTCAAAGATGCATTGCCAAAGACTTGGAAGACTATTTAGGGATTGGATTTGATTAAAGATCATCAAGGTTATTGCATAGATATAGAGGAATGTAAAGGCAAGCACAAAAAGGTTTTAGAAGAC
The DNA here is from genome assembly GCF_033978685.3 of Nerophis lumbriciformis. Classification (NCBI taxonomy): domain Eukaryota; kingdom Metazoa; phylum Chordata; class Actinopteri; order Syngnathiformes; family Syngnathidae; genus Nerophis; species Nerophis lumbriciformis. The sequence continues at coordinate 13,400,482 of NC_084574.2, forward strand.
CTTTTGAATCATTAAGGTTCTTGTGATCGTTCTTTTATGATCGAGTAAAAAAGTATGACATGTATAAATAGGAACATAAACTTATCTGACCTTCATCTGATCATGGCTGGTCTGAATTAACCCAACCTAAATAACGAGGACTCTTGTTTTACTATAGTATCAAACTGTGGTACCAAAGAATCACCTAATGAAATATTCAAACACAGTGTTACCGTTCAAATTGTGTGTACGGCTACAGTTGCCAAAAATATTAAATCTATCCATCCATTTCCTACCGCTTGTCCCTTTTGGGGTCGCGGGGGATGCTGGAGCCTATCTCAGCTGCATTCGGGCGGAAGGCGGAGTACACCCTGGACAAGTCGCCACCTCATCGCAGGGCCAACACGGGTAGACAGACAACATTCACACTCACATTCACACACTAGGACCAATTTAGCGTTCGAATGTGGTTTATTTCTATATCAACCGTTATGCAAAAACTTAAATCAATTTAAAAACAAAAAATATTTATTAAATATAGATACCAAAAAAAATGGTTTTACATTTACGTCCGATTGTTGCTTTTTAGATATTAACTGTCATGTTAAAAGTTGAATAAATTGTAAAACAAACAATTTTATATTTAATATACAGTAGAACCTCGATTTAGGAGTTTAATTTGGTTCTTGAACTGGGTTCGCAAACCGGAAAGTTTGTATGGTGAAGCAAATTTCGCCACACAAAAAACAATGTAAATATGAATAATATATTGCAGACTTGACAAAAGTCTATATTTTAGTGAAAGTTTGTACATTTTGAAACCAATATAAGTGTGCTTTACAGTATGGTATATCAAACAAGCATAAGAGGGGAGTGATGGATCAACTCTTTTCATTTACAAGCCATAAGCCAAAACCACTACAACTAGCTGAATTACGTCCCAATATAGCTTTTTTTTTTTTTTATTATATTTTTTTTACATATTTAAGGTGCCATATGTAATAATTTCACGTCAAGTCATTAAATGGCCCTGATGTGTCAAAAGGCATTGTCATGAATAAGTTGAGAATCGTAACGACGCCTTTTAGATTTACTAAGGTCTGACATGTTTAGTAACTTTACCAGTGGCAGTAGCCAGATGAAGAGGGCGGTGCGTAACTGGCAACCTGGATGTGACACACTCACAGACTTTCTAATTGGTCAAACGGTAGAGGGCGGGACATCGAGCATATCCCGGCTGAACTACCGTTATCAGTTATAAAGGTAGTCGAAAATAAAATTATTTATTAATGCCTTTTGACACATCGGGACCATTTAATGATGACTTGACATGAAATAATTACATATGGCACCTTTAACTGTAAAGTAAAAAATGTAAAACTAATTCTTAAGAAATGTAGCTTTTTTACATTTTAAACTGTCTTTTATATAAAATACTTGTTAAATAAAACATCTGCCCTTTTTTTATGAATACTGAATACTAGGCCTACTATGCAATGTTGGTCGTACTTGGAGAGCCAAGGGTTTTCTGAGGTGGTACTTGGCATTAAGCAAACTGAAAGAAAACCCCTAAAAGGCTTTGGATATTTGTTGAGGAACAAGATTAGTAGTAAATTTAAACTTTGACCTATAACAATCTCAGATGATGTACAGCACTGATAATAAAAATAACAGCGAGGTACAAAGAGTTGTGACTGCTACTACGCTGACGATAAAAACAAGCTGATTTGACTTTTGAACCCAACAACTTTGTATCATTTATCTAAGCATTTCAACTATCTGACGCATGAAAGAGTTGTGGCTTTGACATCCAACAATAATTCCCTGAGAGTTACAGTCCATTAGGCAGAATAACGCCAATAAAGCCCACACGACGAGTGTTGCCGTGAGGTTGGCGTGGAGACATCAAGTGTCTCTTGTGGTCTAGTGGCTGCTGCTGCATGCTAACCTGCACTTCACAACAATAGCTGGGCTACTTTCACGTGAAAGCCATCATGGAGCTAATTGACAAAGGCGACGAGTGGCCGTTAAAAAGTCCTGCTGGTCAACAGAACAACAGCGATTAAGTGCAGGCAGCACATTTACCAGCTTTATAATTATATAGACAAGACTATTATTATTATTACCAGAACAATTTGCTGGCTTAATTATATTATTGATATAACTGGCTGTGCTTGTATAACACAATGCAGTAATTATTTTAAAAAAAACAATAATGGTGCGCTTAATTACAAGTGTAGACTACTCTTCTGTAATGGGTTGTACAATAATTAAAGAAAAAAAAAATCATACAAATATGTAAAGGACCATAATCGGACTGTTTTTCAGCAACACACATGTCAATTAGTGGATATGCTGTGCTGGAAATGTTATATTTTGACACAAAAAAGCTACAGTTAGCCAGAGTTTAAGAAGAATAGGGTATATTTTTTACTAGAAGAATTATGAACAGTTTTGTAGCCATAATGTAGAACACACCAACAAATTAAACTTGGAATTACAAACAAAATCCTCCAAGCACAGAAATCTGTGAATAATGTATTCATTTTCTAAACAAAAGCCCTTTATTCCAATTATTGACGGTTTATTACAGCATTTCAATTGCCTATGACATTTTTAAATATGAATGGTTTTTACTGTAATTACTGCAATTTACTGTAACGATCAGAACTGTGATTTTAGAATTAATTGCAATTAAGTTGGAACTAAATGCTGTATCTTCACAATTGTAATGGTATTGTTTTTTGCAATACAATTCTAATCAGTTTACAGTAATTGTCATGTCTGTGTAATTATGTTTTGTTTTAGTCATGTTTTGTTTAGTTATTGGACTCTTTAGTTTCTGGCTTTTCACTCCCTTGTCTTGTTTCCATGGTTACCCATTAGTTTCACCTGTTCCACATTTGGACTCATTGTGCACTCGTTTGTCACCATAGCAACCCATTAGTTTTCACCTGTCATGTCACGCACCTGTTTTGAGTCACGCACCTGTTGTTAATCATGTCTGTGTTATTTAAGCTTTTCATTTTCTGTTGTTCGTCCTGGTGTCATATCTTTTCTAACCCTGCTATCCTCTCGTATCAAGCCATGTTCACAGCCCCATGCCACAGTAAGTGTTTTTATTTCGTGTTCACAGTTTCTGCCTTTGTGCAAGTTTTTTTTTCATTCGCCAAGTTTTTTACCTCCGCCATTGTGCGCGCTTTTCGTTTGTTCCTTTTTGATAGTAATAAATAAATCATGTACCCACCTTCAAGCCATGTCCGATCCAAATTCACTTGCATCTTGGGAAAACAAAAACCCCACAGTCCAAGTTCCGACATTAAACTAAAGAGTCCAATAACTAAACAAAACAAAACATGACTAAAACAAAACATAATTACACAGACATGACAGTAATTTGTTGTTATATTACAGAGGATTGTGACAACAGTATTTTACTGTGAGATAACAGTCATTTTTTGTGAAATACAAGGATATCGTAATTTTTACAGTCACTTGTAGTAATGTTACAGTAAATTTTGATTATGGCATTTTAATGTGAAAAATACTGTTAGAGTGTGTTATTTGACTGCAAATAAATTAGATCAATGCCAAATAATCTATTGTTTTAGTCTACTTAAAAGTCAATTGAACTAGGCAGATTTAAAAATGTTTTTTAATAATGTTAAAAAGTCTTGATTGTCACACATAACAGATATGACATTGTCAAAAGATGATTAAAAGCTAAAAAAAATGGCAAACCTGCGAACTAGCAACAATACAATTTGAGTTAAGGGAAATATTATATATGCATATTGTAATAACTAAATATATTATCAAATAAGTCATATAAATATGTATTACACTTGAGTTGTCTAAATTAAAATTTTTAAAATAGTCATTACTTTATTTAAAAACACTGTAAAACACTTTACTGACAAAAGCTCCAGTCAATTACAAGTACTATTGCGGACACCATTTACTTGTATTATTGTTACAGTTTATTCTGGCGCGGTCTTGAGAGTGGCCGTGCCAGCAACCTGAGGGTTCCTGGTTCGATCCCTAGCTTCTACCAACCTAGTCATGTCCGTTGTGTCCTTAAGCGAGACACGTCACCCTTGCTCCTGATGGGTCGTGGGTGGTGGTTATTAGTGCCTTGCATGGTAGCTCCCGCCATCAGTGTGTGAATGTGTGTGTGTGAATGGGTGAATGTGGAAATAGTGTCAAAGCGCTTTGAGTACCTTGAAGGTAGAAAAGCGCTATACAAGTACAACCCATTTACTTCAACTTCAGTTTCATTACATTTTTACATGAATACATATTTCCGCCAATTGATTGACTAGTATTTCTAAGCGGCTCATATGATTGTTTTTTATATTATGTGCAACCCAAGTACAGAAATAAATGGTAAAAAACTTATCAAATTGACTTTCAGTCTGCATATTTCAATAAAAGGGCTCAAACATCCACAAAATGAAAGTTTTCATGTGCCAAATCGTAGCCAACAGTTGATTATAAACGCACCAGTAGCCAAAACTTTTTCTTTCTTGTGTGCACTAATCTTTCCTCTAACCTGCTCTTCCTATTCTTTTTGTATTTACTCAGTAAATCTGTGCAAAAAAACCCCCCCGCCCCAGCCAAAAAGGGTAACTTTGTGTGTTGAGAATTAATGGGAAAGGCCCCGACTGTTAAATCGTAAAATTTGAATTAGGAAAGGATGGCGTGTATTGCACGGCGAAGGTTTTATTAAAGCCACGGCGAGTAATTGAATTGTTCTGCTGCTCTGCTTTGTTTAAACAAAAACTATTTGGGTGTCAAACAACAACACCAGGATTCCTACAAATTCTATTAAAGACGCAGGTATCTTTTGTTGTATTTGTGCATCAGCAGTGCAGCTTTTTTCTACTTTTCCCCCCCCCCCGCTCCTTATCTGAACCTTGGCTCTGTTGCGACTTATCTACGATCGAGCCCCTCGGCGAGGAGCTTTCAGCTGCTGTGACATGCAATGAAAGGCTGTCAGTCCTCCCTTTGCCAAAAAGATTGAAATCAGCGGAGGAAATGTGTGGAGAAAAGAAAGAAAGCGGGAAAAAAAAAAGGTAGCTGGCGATGTAGAAGTTAATATAATTTGTGATGGGAAGCACTGTAAGCTTTCATGTAAATGTCAGCTGACAGGAAGCAGGAACACACCAGGGAGAAGGGATGCTTGATTATTAAACATCTCACATTATAGTGTTAAAACGTCCAAAATCTACACTGATGTTGGAATTTAGTGCTTTTAGTAAGCCCTACCTGGAACATGCCATGTTGTGTGTCTGTAGCTTTAATGCTAATGAGTTGTGTTGTCCATGCCTGAGTGTGGCTCCAAGACACGCTTTTGTGCATTTGTCCACTTTTAACGTGACATTACATAGTAAGTATGCACTTGTCCTACATAACAGATGACATTAATCACATACAACATCAAAACATTCAGTAGGACACAAAAGTATCATATCACAGCTTCACCTATTTTTACTATAACAATCTACTAGGTTAATATAGTTCGCTTCTCTTTCTTCCCCTCTATTTTTCTGCTTTCTTTTGTAATTCAAGCTTGTATTACATATACCAGGGGTCGGCAACCCGCGGCTCTAGAGCCGTATGCGGCTCTTTAGTGCCGCCCTAGTGGCTCTATGGAGCTTTTTCAAAAATGTATGAAAAATGGAAAAAGTTGAGGGGAAAATATTTTTTGTGTTGTTTTAATATGGTTTCTGTAGGAGGACAAACATGACACAAACCTCCCTAATTGTTATAAATCACACTTTTTATATTAAACATGCTTCACTGATTCCAGTATGTTGCGAGCGCCGTTTTGTCCTACTAATTTTGGCGGTCCTTGAACTCACCGTAGTTTTTTTTTACATGTATAACTTTCTCCGACTTTCTAGGACTTGTTTTATGCCACTTCTTTTTCTGTCTCATTTTGTCCACCAAACTTTTAACGTTGTGCATGAATCCACAAAGGTGAGTTTTGTTGATGTTATTGACTTGTGTGGAGTGCTAATCAGACATATTTGGTCACTGCATGACTGCAAGCTAATCAATGCTAACATGCTATTTAGGCTAGCTATATGTACATATTGCATCATTATGCCTCATTTGTAGGTATATTTGAGCTCATTTAGTTTCCTTTAAGTCCTCTTAATTCAATTTATATCTCATGACACACTATCTGTATGTAATATGGCTTTTAATTTTTTGCGGCTCCAGACAGATTTGTTTTTGTATTTTTGGTCCAATATGGCTCTTTCAACATTTTGGGTTGCCGACCCCTGACATATACTGTATGTACAGATTTAGTTTTTACATGATAATCAAAAGCATAGGCAAATTCTAGCGATGTCCGACAATGGCTTTTTTTTGCCAATATCCGATATTCCGATATTGTCCAACTCTTAATTACCTATTCAGATATCAACCGATACCGATATATACAGTCGTGGAATTAACACATTATTATGCCTAATTTTGTTGTGATGCCCTGCTGGATGCATTAAACAATGTAACAAGGTTTTTCAAAATAAATCAACTCAAGTTATGGAAAAAAAATGCCAACATGGCACTGCCATATTTATTATTGAGGGCATGAGGAGTTTGGGGGGGTTAGCGGGGGGTGTATATTGTAACGTCCCGGAAGAGTTAGTGCTGCAAGGGGTTCTGGGTATTTGTTCTGTTGTGTTTATGTTGTGTTACAGTGCGGATGTTCTCCCCAAATGTGTTTGTCATTCTTGTTTGGTGTGGGTTCACAGTGTGGCGCATATTTGTAACAGTGTTAAAGTTGTTTATACGGCCACCCTCAGTGTGACCTGTATGGCTGTTGACCAAGTAAGCCTTGCATTCACTTGTGTGTGTGAAAAGCCGCATTTATTATGTGACTGGGCTGGCACGCAAATGCAGTGCCTTTAAGGCACGCCCCCAATATTGTTGTCTGGGTGGAAATCGGGAGAAATTAGAGAGAATGGTTGCCCCGGGAGATTTTCAGGAGGGGTACTGAAATCCGTGAGTCTCCCGGGGAAATCGGGAGGGTTGGCAAGTATGACTGGGAGACGCAACTGCTCTGTACTTCTCCCTACGTCCGTGTACCACTCCGTACAGCGGCGTTTTAAAAAGTCATAAATTTTACTTTTTGAAACCGATACCGATAATTTCCGATATTACATATTAAAGCATTTATCGGCCGATAATATTGTCAGTCCGATATTATCGGACATCTCTAGCAAATTCATTTAATATTCACTGTTACAAGTCGCCCTTGAATGGCAGCCATAACTGCCATGTGGCCCTCAACGAAAACGAGTTTGACACCCCTGATCTAGCTTTCGACATGAAAAAAATAAGAACGCTTAGTTTTTCCAATTGTGTTTTCTGTATTTCAAAAAGAAAATTCTGATAAATGAACAATTCTAATAAATCAATCGTTGACCAAAACATACACTGACCCTGTACTGCACTCTTTTCCAAACATATTCTCCACATTTTGGCCTAAATTTAGCATTTTAAAGCAAAGAAATGGCTAAATCAGTGTTTCTTATTCATTGTTGGGCCGCCAAAAAAAAACAACCGCTTTTCCAGCACTTGAGGTAGCAATGGCAATATCAAACAAACAGAAATCTGCAGCAAAAGTCATACAGAAGTTTCTTAAGCACAAAAATTATGACTAAAGTGGTGAGGCTGTATTTTTTACTTTATTTTTCTACAGTTTATTTGATAAACATATTTATTATTACATTTATTATTAATTTAGTTATAATGTATTTATTTTAGCACTATGTAATTGTATGGAAATGTATATTTCATCAGTTGTATTAGTTCATTCTGTTGCAGTATATTTGATTAGAAGGGCTGTGAAACCTTGGGCACCACATGCTTCATTTCTCAGGGGTAATGATTTGATTCAGAATCGATTGTATATTCAAAATGATTCTCAATTCAAAATGATTCTCGATTTAAAATCAATAGTTTTTAATAATATTGGGTGCCAGTTTTATGATTAACTACATTCCTCCATAAAATAGATAAACAGCTCTGATGAATTATTACTTTAAAAAAAACTGATTTTGTTTAATACAATTCTACTCAAACATTTAATGAAGTCAAATACAAATAAGGCAACAAGAGAAGTATCCCACACTTCTTTTTTCTAAAGCAAGTCTGTACAGAAGATATAGGCATCCACATCAACTATATGATTTGCCTGAGTGGCTGGACAGCACAGATAAAAAAAATTAAAAAAAAGATTTTAGATTTTTTTTAATCGATAAAGAATTATTACAAATAAGAATCACGATTAAATTAAAAATCAGTCTGATCTAAGCCTTGATAATAATATTTGTGATTAACACATGCTTTCATATCATTTGACAATGTTTATTCTGTTAAACTGTAAGTAGGTTAGACATAATTATTGAATACAATTAAAATCAAGAGTAAAATTACTAATTCAGTGTTAATATTTGAGTGGGCCCTGAGGTCAAAAAGGATAAGAACCCCTAGGCTAAATAAACTAAAAATATCAATACTACAGCAGTATTGGCCACTAGATGAGACCAAACCAATCGCTGATTAGAATCGTGGCCACTGATTGGCCCAGCCTGAAGCAGCGTCCAGTCCTGCCTTTACGAGTGTTAAGGGGTATTTTATTTTTTTTGCTCTGGCTATGAAAATGTTGATTTATAATTGAAAGAGCTGTTTGCAAACTTTAAGTGGATGCTTAGAGGGCGCTAATGTAGGCTTTTTTAGGATGTGTAGTGAAGCCTGATTTACAAAGCTGCCCTCCATGAAATGTGAGCGTGCACATACATAGGGGTGCTCATCTAGCTGGGAGGAGGTTAGGAAGTGACCATTTGAGATCCTCTTATAAAAAGTGGAATGAGTGAGTGACATGATATATTTCTCTGACATTACTGGTCATATTGTAAAACTGTCATTCTAGGGACACATATCACCATACTTAACAATTTCTGTTTATCACAATAGGGCATTTTCTCTCCAGGCTCTAGGCAAAGACGGTCGCATTCCCTCCCCCTCTCCGTGTCTGCCCTGCTTCCCTCAATGTCTCGTCCTGTCTTGTTTTACATTTTTGTTGCGTCTTTTTGCGCTGCTTTCCAAAATCTAAACACTGATCAACTACTCTCTCAACAAAATTGACACGATCTCGGGTTCAGAGGAACCGGTCTGTCCTGTCAGAACGGTTGTTGCTGGACACACAACGGACACTTGGGAGACGAGGAGGGCCGCGTGCCTGGCGACCCTTTCAGTCGAGGACGTTGACGATATCTATCTATTCAGAATCATGACAACAGAACATCTGCTGACTGGAGCAAGCGTTGCCCTGATGTATGGACAAATTGGAAGAACCCCAAATGATTGGAGGATGCGGGCAGAACTCTGGACACTCAGAGTTGAGTTGAGTTGATTTCGAACATGCAAGCATACAACATGATACATCTCACTTTCCAGTTTCTCTTTTCCACATGTTCGAAAAGGAGTAGGAAGAAGCAGAGCTTATTTAATCCTACCCCTTTTCTTTTACATAACAGTTGCTAAAACATTTGTTCACTTCCTGTTCTCAATTTATTCACAATATACTCCATAAGTAATCACAATAACAATAAATAAATAATATTCGGTGAAGTAAGTTATATTTCATATGGTGAGATGAATAAGATTATTTTCAAAAAGAACGGATGGATGGATGAAATAAATTCAGAATGTTTATCATGGTTCTTCTTCTTTGTACTTTGTAAACACTTTAAGTTTGAAGAGTTTCTTGAAGTGGATCATAGCACCGTAATTTTTTGGAGTATAAGTCGCACCGGAGTATAAGTCGCACCTGCCGAAAATGCATAATAAAGAAGGAAAAAAACATATATAACAAACTATGAAAAAAACTGCGACTTATAGTCCGAAAAATACGGTACATTGTTTGATTGCTTTGCTTAATCCATTCCATCATTTAATTCCACATACTGATATACTGAAGGTCTTAGGTGTTGTACGTGCATACAAATGTTTTAAATTACATTTTTCTCTAAGATTATATTTCTCCTTTTTTTTTAGAAGAATTGTTGTATATTCTTGGGTGGCAGGTTATAGTTTGCTTTGTGTATAATTTTAGCTGTTTGCAAATTCACTATGTCGTGGAATTTCAGTATTTTTGATTCAATAAATAAAGGGTTTGTATGTTCTCTATATCCAACATTATGTATTATTATAACTGATCTTTTTTGTAACACTGTTAATGTTTGTAGTTATTTCCCCATAATTCTGCACAATAACTCAGATATGGTAACACTAGCGAGCAGTAGAGAATATGAAGTGATTTTTGGTCTAGAACATGTTTTGCTTTATTCATTATCGACGTGTTTCTTGCGACTTTATGTTGTATATTTTTTGTGATTTTGGATAACATTGGACCGTCTGCCCTGCAGACTGAATTGAAGGACTAGAAACAGACAATTAAGAGTGAAAAGTTAAAATCTTGATTGTTGTCCAACGCTGCGACGTGACAATGTCGTTACTTCAAGATTCCCCTTGGGGTCAGTGCAGCAGAGACGAAACAAACTCCTTCCCTGTCAACAACACCTGGAAGGATAAATTATGTTCCTTTGCCACCGCTTGCGGAGCGACTCCAGGCCTACAGACTTAACTCACGCGCACACCATGAACCATGGCTACAAATGCACACATACCCCTGCCCCATACTTGCCAACCCTCCTGAATTTTCCGGGAGACTCCCGAAATTCAGCGCCTCTCCCGAAAACCTCCCGGGACAAATATTCTCCCGAAAATCTCCCGATTTTCAGCCGGAGCTGGAAGCCACGACCCCTCCAGCTCCATACAACCTGAGTGAGGACAGCCTTTTTTCATGACAGGAGGACAACAGGGTGACAAGAACTAAATCATCCAGACTAGAGATAAATTGTATTATTATGTTTATCTTACCTAAAAATAAATATATTTATTAATTAAAAAAAATAAATAAATAAATACATTTTTACTATATTTTGCTAAAAGCATCAAAATTAATTGTATTTTTATTTGTATTTTTTCGTGACTCCTTATTACATCCAGCCATAGAATTATACATTAAAATAAACATATTTGAAATAATTGATTTTAAATTATCATAATAATTTTTTTAAAATGACCATATTTAATTATTAAAATAATTGCTTGTGTATCAACAACTTTAGCATTTTATTCATTACATTTTGAAACTCTCAGAAGCCAAGTTATGTTATATTCCTTAATATTTATTCATGCAAGTTTGAAGTATCAATTATCTAAACACAGTTTGTTTGCATATTTTCAGGATGTAGCTATCTATATATATATATATATGTATGAAATACTTGACTTGGTGAATTATAGCTGTCAATATACTCCTCCCCTCTTAACCACGCCCCCAACCACGCCCCACCCCAGACCCCGACCACGCCCCCACCCCCCACCTCCCGAAATCGGAGGTCTCAAGGTTGGCAAGTATGCCCTGCGCCCACACCGCTTCACCCCACTTGATAAGACAGCGCCCCTAGTGGCTGGCAGCTTCGCGTCGGATGTCTTCCCCCTCCCCTCCTGTTGCAAGTCTTGTGGCTTCTCTGTCAACATGTGTATATGTGCAAGTTTTTTTCTCGGCCCCGGTCTGTGCTCCCTACCCATAGGAGCCCAGTCTCAGATCGACTTTTCTTTTTACTCATCCTCCCCCAGCATCTACATTTTTTCCACCTTTTACGGGGTGCCGTAAGTGGTGACCCATATCCGTTACTGTTCTGTCTATCTGTACAATGTTTGTCTAATCTTGAAAGGTTTTGTGTGAAAAACTGCATTTCGTTGTACTTGTGCAATGACACACCCACACAGATCATCTATGGCGCTCATGCTACTACTATAACATATAATGTCCTTACTAAAACAAATGTCAAACGTGTGTGTCGCACAAAGACAGAAAGACAAAAGCCCCCCATAGTGGGTTTGGGAAGTAGGAGGGGGTCACTTAGTGTTTTAGTAAACTAAATATCACACTTTGACAGGAGGTGTTCTTGCTTTTCTATGAGTGTAATTATCACTCCAGGAAAAGTGTTTCATTAAGAAAAGCTCCTCTTTCAGACACTTTAGTCACAGTGGACTGGACACACACACGCACACACACACACACACACACACACACACACACACACACACACACACACACACACACACACACACACACACACACACACACACACACACACAGACTGGACAACAAACACTCATACAATGCGGTATTTAATTCATCCCCCCTCATCCTTGTCTGCTTTTCTTGGCCGTCTTCACACCTCCGCTGTTCTAGATCCAGTCTGATGTTTGATAATGATTGAACTTTATCTTGCTCTCCTTTACCCGAAGCCATCAACCCCCAAACACACAACACCCGCCCTCCCCCTCTCCTCTCTGCCCTCGTGCTGGCTTCGGGAGGTCTGCAGGTTAATGAGTCATGAAGTGTGAAAACTTCCTGAGACTCGAGCAGAACTAAACGCAGTTTCCAGATGTGACTTCACCGATGAGTGGATGTGAGGGTGGGGCACACCCGGTGAGGGGGAGGTGGGTTGAAAGAGAAGAAGGGACAGGGGTCGTGAGATGAAGGCTGACGAGAAGCTCCCAAAAATTAACGTGACTTTGTGTCACTGAAAAAGTACAAAAACAAATGTTTTTTTGCAGATTGGTTGATACTTTGTGTGAGAATATGCAAGTAAAAGGAATACTGCACATTTCTGGAAATTTGCCTGTGCGTTCTAAATAGTACAAAATATGCTAGTAAGAGGCGGTTAACAATGCAGGTAATGGGATAATGTAAAGCACTCTAAAAACCTCTAATGTTTTTATATGTAGGGGAACCTCGATTTAAGAATTTCATTGGTTCTTGAACAAGGTTCTTGAATCGAAATGTTTGTATAACGATTGCAAATTTCTCCATAAGAAGCAATGTAAATATGAGTAATGGGTTTCAGTCTTGACAAAAATCCATATCTTAGTGAAGGTTTGAACACAAAATAAAGTTCTACACCATAGTATATATCAGACCTGGGCAAATTACCCTGTTAAAGTTTTAAATCTGGCCCGCCGGACATTCCCAAATAATTGTTTTACATCTTTAAGATTGAAACTGTGACTGCCATTATGATGTGCAGTGATGTTTTGAAATTACTGGAAGTCTTGAACTATACAAAGTATTTCAATGGTTGGAATTTGCGCTTTTGCATGATATACTAGTTACTATGGTAATCTAATTAGTGACTATGGTAATCTAAGTCACAGCAGCTCAGACGAGGTACCAAGCAGTGTGGGCGTGGTTTATTTCCACAGAGTGTTTCCTGAGCGGCCAGCCTGAAATGCGGGTGTCAGGGACAGACGCGGAAAGAGATTTTTACAACAAAGTTCTCCAAGAAAAGTTATATCAGATTGTGGATGTATTTTTTTACCCTTCGCATTCATATTTCACTGTGTTTGTTGCATTTTTGTTGTGTTTCGAGAAGTAAAAGAGGAGCGACGTTCATATGTTGTCAATATTCAGTGTTTTATCGTTCGTAGTTAATATTGTAAATCCCACCATTATTGTCATGTTGTCTGGGTATCTCATTCAGACCGTTTTTTAAGGCGGTCTGTCAAAACGTTTTTAGCAATAAATCAGACATTATTGTGAGTTTTTGTATTAGTGTTCCTAAAAATACGACCCAAACACATATATATTGTACAGCAGATTGTCACAGTTTATAAATGTGTGTGTGCGTATATATCTATCTATGTGTGTGTATATATATATATATATATATATATATATATATATATATATATACACAGTATACATATATATATATATACACATACATATCTATATATAAATATATATATATATACACACACATATATATATATATATATATATACACACACACATATATATATATATATATATATATATATATATATATATATATATATATATATATACATACACACACACACACACACACATATATATATATATATATATATATATATATATATATATATATATATATATATATATATATATATATATATATATATATATATATATATATATATATATATATATATATATATATATATATATATATACATATACACACACACACACACATATATAGATACACCGGCCCTCAGGCACATTTTTTTCTCTAAATGTGGATCCCCGAATCAAAATAATTGCACAGTTCTGCTGTACATCAAACAGACATAAAGGTTGACGGATCGACGTTGTCATTATTCACAAGCTGAACTGTAATGTGTGTGCTGCTCTGTCAACACGCGCACACACACAGAAGTCCCTTTGGTGCCCTCACAAACAATCAGAAATCACAAAAATCCTTAACTTTAACAATCATATTGCTACAATAATAAACATTTAAAATAATAAAATCCACTTACATTAACATTGACTTAAAAGGAGCACAGACAGAGAGAGAACAGGGGGGCCAGGGGAGGGTCTGTGTGTGTGTGTGTGTGTGTGTGTGTGTGTGTGTGTGTATGCCTTGAAAGAGGCGCCGTTGAACGAGAGGTAGCTCTTTTCTTCGCTGTGCAATAAGTCTGCTTTGGCACTTTTTTCCAGAAAAGTCTGGTTGGATCACAATTAAAACTCCCTGTGGCACGAGAACGGTTTTATCATTCTTGTAAGCGCCATTTGTGTACCGTATTTTCCGCACTATAAGGCGCACCGGATTATTAGCCGCACCTTCTATGAATTACATATTTCATAATTTTGTCCACCAATAAGCCGCCCCGGACTATAAGCCGCGCCTACGCTGCGCTAAAGTGAATGTCAAAAAAACGCTGCGCTAAAGTGAATGTCAAAAAAACAGTCAGATAGTTCAGTCAAACTTTAATAATATATTGAAAACCAGCGTTCTAACAACTCTGTCCCAAAATGTACGCAAATGTGCAATCACAAACATAGTAAAATTCAAAATGGTGTAGAGCAATAGTAACATAATGTTGCTCGAACGTTAATGTCACAACACACAAAATAAACATAGCGCTCACCTTCTGAAGTTATTCTTCATTCGTAAATCCTTCGAATTCTTCGTCTTCGGTGTCCGAATTGAAAAGTTGCGCAAGCGTGGTATCCAAAATGGCCGGTTCCGTCTCGTAGAAGTCATCGGGAGTCAGTGTCGCTGTTGTTCTGTGAATCCTGCCTTCCGGAAAGCTCGGACCACAGTTGTGACCGAAATATCTGCCCAAGCATTTACGATCCACTGGCAAATGTTGGCGTATGTCGTCCGAGGCTGTCTGCCCGTCTTAGTGAAGGTGTGTTCGCCTTCGGAGCTGTGTGAAAAAAGCCACCCGGCCTCTTCGCGTAAACTTCCCTTAACCACTCGCTCATCTTTTCTTCATCCATCCATCCCTTCGAGTTAGCTTTTATGATGACGCCGGCTGGAAAGGTCTCTTTTGGCAAGGTCTTCCTTTTGAATATCACCATGAGTGGAAGTTAGCATGGCAAGCTAGAACCACAGTGAAGGATGACTTCATTCCCTGTGGTGCGAATATTCACCGTACGTGCTCCCGTTCCACAGTGCGGTTCAGTTGCTGTGAAATACGGTAGTAATCCGTGTGCGGATGGAGAGATTGCGTCTTTTTATGAACCGGATCGCTTAGTAGGAGCCATTTTGTGGTCTTTACAGATGTAAACAGGAAATGAAACGTACGGTGATATCCGCGCGTTTTTTCTTCTTCTTCCGGGGGCGGGTGAAGCGCTTCCTGTTCTATGGGGGCGGGTGAAGCGCTTCCTGTTCTATGGGGGCGGGTGCTTTCCTTGGCGGTTGCTTGCGTAGAAGAAGAAGCGCTTCCTGTTCTACCGGGAAAAAAGATGGCGGCTGTTTACCGAAGTTGCGAGATCGAAACTTTATGAAAATTAATCGTAATAAAGCGCACCGGGTTATAAGGCGCACTGTTAGCTTTTGAGAAAATTTGTGGTTTTTAGGTGCGCCTTATAGTGCGGAAAATACGGTACTCCTCGCAAATAGCCTTAAGGCCAGAGCAATCCTTCATTCCACACTCTTATGTTGTTTTTTTGGGACTCAAATGGTGTTAGCAAAATGGACACAATTGTCAGAAGTTCAAAGTAACGAGTCGCGTATTGGGCAGCGAGTGACATGGAGGGCTCCACCTCCCCAAAATTGCTGCGCCCTGCTTTGTGCCTGGAGGCGGGACACAAAATGAATGACTGAATGAATCCGGCCTGCGGGGCGTACATTTGACACTCCTGCCCTAGAGGGCCGCCAAAAAATATGTATTTCTAAGCTCTACTGAGTTGTAATACATTTTTCCACCACTTGTGGCATTAATGACAATCCCAAACAGAAGAAGTCTGGAGTTAAAGTCATAGAGAAGTTTCTTTTGTGCAAAAATTATGACTTAAGTGGTGAAGCTGTATTTTTAATTGCGCTTTAATTGTATTGACAGTTTAGTTAAGAACATATTCTTTATTAATTTAGTTTACTTTAGCACAAAAATGTGTAAATGAATTTTTGGTTAATTATTTATGAATTCCCTCTAATGTAGTATATTTGGTAAGTAGGCTACTGTTATTTCTAATCAACCAAAATAAGCCTGAGGTTTATGTGGTTTCATATCATTTGACAATGTTGCAAACTATAAGTAGGTTGGACGCAGTTATTGAAGACCTTTAAAATGAAGATCAAGATTACTAATTCAGTGTCAATATTTGAGTTGACCCTGGGCTTTTCTATAGTGGAAAAGTTGGGCCCCTCTTCTACATCACTATTGTGTCCAGCAGTCTCATCACAGTCACATACAGCATACATTTATGACAGTTATTTTTGTCTGTGAGAAAAAAAACAAGGAGTGGGGGAAAGAAAAGTTTCAGCCTAAATGAGAAGTGCGACATGTATTAATGGCTGTCTATAGATCTAATAATTATGTTGTTGCTTTTGTGTTGTTGTCTTGGTCCTGTCTCAACATGCCCCCCACTGTTTTCTATTTTCTTCTTCTTATCCTCTCCTGCTCTCGTCCGATTGCAAAACACCAAATACATCAAAATATCTAATAAAGTTAAAGATAAATAATGCAACAGGAGATAAAGTGCATTGGACAGCAGATACAGGCTTCTAGACCAACAATAATATTTGCCCACATGGCTGGACAGGACAGGTTAAGAAAGAAAAAATGGAATATTTCTATATAAAAAGGATCAGCACAGGCTTGATATGTTTCTACTGGGTGTGTTCCAATTCACAGTAAGGTAAAAAGACATGCTCACAAAAAATATTTTTTTAGGTTGGAAACAGCATAATTCATAGCATTACATGCATTTTTGAAGTGCATGTAAGGCTTTGTTATAATCATCAAAACATTGTTTTTAACAGCGCAAACCCAAAATCTAAGAAAGATTAGTGCACTGTCGTTAAAATAAAAAATACTTATTTTTTGACCACACAAAAGACCAATTTGCCTATATTTTGTATTTTGTAGTCAAATCTGAGCTATATTACCTACTGAGCAAATTAATCTGACAACAGAATAAGAAATTGTGGTTTGCATTAACAGCAACACACTGAAATGATGTAAGATAAGAAAATTGGTCCAACATAGTTACTGGCAAGAGAAAAAAATGTATTTTACAAAAATGATATTTCCCTCTTGTGTTCAGTTTTCAATTCCGCTTGAATTTTAGATTTTTGTGTACCCGAAGTTGTTGGCTTGGTTTGGTAAAACAAGGTATCAAAGTAAACTTCAGTGAAGATGCCGGTTAAAATGTGGACATTATCAAATATGTTTTAAATGCTTGTTTGGCTAAAAAGTTGTATAAGGACTTAAAACTAAAATAAAACACATAATAAATACATTGCTTATTGTCTCACATTACATCCCAGCAAAATTAATTATCTGTAATACAGGTCAAATATACTATATAATTATAATTTAAATACTTATTATTTACAATATCTATTCCTTATTGTATAAAAATACCTATATTTAGAAACATTTACTATATTCTTAGGTATTGCTCAACAGGGTTCTTGCTTTGTTATTATGTGTGCTCCAAAAAAAATCGATCACATCCTAATTGCGATTTCTATTTATTCAGATTCTAAATCGAATAATAATTTTTGAGAATCAACAAAATATATATATATAATATTTGTATAATATACATACATATACACACACACACACACACACACACACACACACACACACACACACACACACACACACACACACACACACACACACACACACACACACACACACACATATATATATATACATACATATATAACATATATATTTTAAATATATAACATATATGTTATCTATAATAATATTATATATATTTTTTCCGTCGTTTATCCAAGTCTGGGTCGCGGAATGTATGTATGTATGTGTCATGTCTGTGTGATCATGTTTTGTTTTAGTCATGTTCAGTTTTGTTTTTGGACTTTTTGTGCACTTTTGTTTGTTTTTGTCACCATAGCAACCATTAGTTTTCACACGTCACGTCACGCACCTGTTTCACGTTTTGAGTCACGCACCTGTTTTCACTAATCATGTCTGTAGTATTTAAGTTCATTGTTTTCAGTTTGTCTTTCTGGCGACATCCCGCATTTATGCTCTGCACATTCCTGACACTTGTTTTCATGTCCATCGTTCATGCTGCTCCTTTAGTCCATGCCAAGTAAGTTTTTGTTTATTAATGCCACAGTTAGTGTTTTTTGTTGTTCATAGTTTCTGCCTTTGTGCTATAGTCTTTTTGGTTTCATAGTTTGTTCTCCGCCACTGTGTGCGCTTTTCGTTTGTACCTTTTTGATAGTAATAAATCATGTACTTACATTCTCGTCTCGCCCGAGCCAACTTTCCGTTGCCTTCCGGAAAAACCAACCCCAAGGACCAAGTCATGACAGTATGTATATATATATATATATATATATATATATATATATATATATATATATATATATATATATATATATATATATATATATATATATATATATATATATTTGAAGGAGGATTAAAAACATTAAACAACTACAATTGATATTATCATTGATAGTGTTCCATTTATTATTTTTTGGTTGTCCTTTTTTCCAGTATTGTATGTCTTCTTAATTGCTTTGTAAAATAATGTAAAGCTGGGATTGGTAGGAGTTGGTTTTGCTTTATTTATTTGTATCAGATTGATTAACATTCTGTAATTTTTGTAAATTAAAAAATTTTTTAAATACATTTTAATAAAATAAGTTTGTTAAGCCAACACTGCGTGTATAAGTCATAGGTCAGCAATCAAGAGGAGCTTTTGTAACCTGTAACCTGTTCTGAAAAGGTTTCATTATAATAAATGTACCAAATAATATCATACCAGAATCGTGTTGAATCGAGAATCAATTCTGAATCAAATTGTCCCCTCAAGAATCGGAATCTCATTAAATAGTGAGATGACCAAATATTACCACATGTATTAGTTACTGTACAATAAACAAATATTTGAAGATTGGTTGTTTTCAGTTCTGTTGTGCGCTGACAATTTCTAGCTAGTCGTAAATACTGTAGTGCTCAATTTTGAAAAATGTCAATTAGCAGCATTGAGCACTTGGTTGCTTCCATAATGGCGACACTTTGGACAATCATCACTGGAGTGGGAGAAATCCAAGCAGCTTCAAATTAAACCAATCAAATCATGGTTGACCCCAACGCCAACGGTCGACGATTGCGACTGTGAAAGCGAATCATCCAAATCATCAGTGCAAATTGTCAATAAACAGCATTAACGTCGGCGCTCCGCGTGTTTGCACTCTCGGATGACTGTCCGCATTCGGCCACGTTTTAAGAGGCTCTCCTCGCTCGCTTGCCGGCGAGTCGTTATGAGGGAAGAAGTTGAAAACGGGACGGAATCAATAGCGTTTAGCCAGCAGCCGTGCTGGTGTGGCTGCATTTAAACGCGTCAAACTGAGGAAAAACAACCAATTGCCTCCAAACGCACACTTTATTGACCACACAAACAAACACACGCACACACACACACACACACACACACTGCAGGCGTATTGACTGGTTTAAGGCAATTAGAGGCGAGTACTTTCTGGCAGAAACACACTGCGATGCTTTCTTTGCACGGCAGTTGGTCTGCGAAAGTGTCACAAACATCACTTTGTTGAATCATCAACAAGATAAAAATGTTAAATGAGCAAATGAGATTACCGGTAATACAAGTGTGCTAATATATTTTTTTATTTATGCACCTTATTGCTTTTTTATCCTGCACTACCATGAGCTAATGAAATGAAATTTTGTTCTTATCTGTACTGTAAAGTTCAAATTTGAATGACAATAAAAAGCAAGTCTAAGTCTAATTACTTCAAGAAATAATGCAGCATTGTCATACTTGGGGAAAGCACAAAAACTTCCTTTCGTTTTCGAGGTTTCAGCAACAGTAAGGAGCAATCTGGCTTTTGACTCAAGCCCCCCATCGATGCGATATAAATAACTATTAAGATCGAGTGGTCCTTACAAATGGACAGTACTGACTTTTGCTAGGAAAAATCTATTTGATTCTGACTTAATTGCTCCTGCGAGTGGCCAAGTACTAAGACCCACTATTCATAATACATTACCTCAAAACACAAACATTTCATTGACTGACATCGGACTTAGATCGCAAAGGGATACATTGATTTCTACAGCAGCCTATTTAGGCGGCAAAATATTTGTGCCATGACATAACCTCATTATACAAACCTTTTATTGATCACAGGGCACATGATTGACAGAAATTCAAACAGAAAGATCCAAAAACGGATACATTGTTTTCTCAACAGCATGTTTAGGCAGCAGAATAGTCCAACCACAGAATAAGCTAATTTCACAAACATTTATTTGACCAAATACCACATGATTGACTGACATTTTATTGAATTATTACAAATATTTACACTATCCTTTCTGCAACATGCTGCTTAGGGCAAATTAAACTGGAACTGCATTTTTTTTTTGGAATGTTGCCCATCGTTCACAATCCCTTTGAGACATGAATATATGTGCTTCTCTTTTCTGTGCTGTGTAAAAAGTGAAAAAATCTGCTACTGAGAAGTCATCTCCGCACCGGATTATAAGGCGCATTGTTGATGAGCGGGTCTATGCAGGTCTATTTTCCCACAAAATGCACACCGGATTTTAAGGCGCATCAAAGGGGTCATATTAGGATTTGTTTTCCTTACATTTCAACCACTTCCTTGTGGTCTACATCAGTGTTTTTTAACCTTTTTTTTAATAAAAAAAATACGGAGGCACATCGCCAGCAGAAAAGGTTAAAAAATGTAACTCCACCAGGTTGTCGTGCCTTATTTTGAGTTTGTTGTTGTTTTCCAGAGTGTAGTGCTTTAGTTCCTGTCTTGTTATTTTGGTGGGCCTTCCTGTTTTGTTGGTGTTTCCCTGTAACAGCTTCATGCCTTCCTTTGGAGTGCTATTCCCCGCACCTGCTTTGTTTTCGCAATCAAGACCATTTAAGTTGTGCGGACGCTCTCCTTCTTTGTGGGGACATTGTTGATTGTCATGTCATGTACGGATGTACTTTGTGGACGCCGTCTGCTCACAAACGCTATAAGTCTTTGCTGTTGTCCAGCATTCTGTCTTTGTTTACTTTGCAGCCAGTTCAGTGTTAGTTTCGTTTTGCATAGCCATCCCTAAGCTTCAATGCCTTTTGTTAGCGGCACTCACCTTTTATTTATTTTTGGTTTAAGTGTTAGATACCTTTTTACCTGCACGCTGCCTCCCGCATATTGTGATCACGACAAACCATGTTCCCGACATCTACAAAGCAATTAGCTACCTGCTGCCACCTACTGATATGGAAGAGTACCGTATTTTTCAGACTATAAGTCACTCTGGAGTATAAGTCGCACCGGCCGAAAATGCATAATAAAGAAGGAAAAAACATATATATGTCGCATTTTTTGGGGAAATTTATTTGATAAAACCCAACACCAAGAATAGACATTTGAAAGGCCATTTAAAATAAATAAAGAATAGTGAACAACAGGCTGAATAAGTGTACGTTATATGAGGCATAAATAACCAACTGAGAACGTGCCTGGTATGTTAACGTAACATATTATGGTAAGAGTCATTCAAATAACTATAACATATAGAACATGCTATACGTTTACCAAACAATCTGTCACTCCTAATCACTAAATCCCATGAAGACTTATACGTCTAGTCTCTTACGTGAATGAGCTAAATAATATTTTTTGATATTTTACGGTAATGTGTTAATAATTTCACACATAAGTCGCTCCTGAGTATAAGTCGCACCCCCGGCCAAACTATGAAGAAAACTGCGACTTATAGTCCGAAAAATACGGTATTACACGGTTACTCTGCCGAGCTCTAGACAGCACAGACACTCAACAACGGCACATTTTTATCCCAATTAGGTGAAATGACAATCTCCCACGGCACACTAAACAATATCTCACGGCACACTAGCGTGCCGTGGCACAGTGGTTGAAAAACACTGGTCTACATAACATGTAATGGTGGTTCTACGGTCAAAATATTGCATAGATAACGTTTTACAGACCATCTTCTAGCGCTTGTCTGACCTCGTTACATGGGTCGAAAAATAGCGAAGCAACAAGAATTGCTACTGGTTAAAAAAGGATCAATGCTAACGCAATGCTACAGGGATATATAGCTAAGCTACATAGCAAAGCTACTTGTAGCACGCTACTGCCCAACACTGTTTCATCACCTCATTGCAAACACTATGTTAGGAAATATGAACAACACACCAACACAAAGATAATGCATCATAACTTAACACATCGACAGCTACATTATGTTAGCCAGCTCTGATGTAGCATAACAAGTTGCTTGTAGCATTCAGCCCGTAAAGATTGAAGTATGATTAAACCTGTTCTGCCTGCAAAGCCCTTAAAAAACATCCAAAAACCTCCATTAAAGTTTTGTATACATACTGTAAGTATGTATGTAATGAAGTAATGGGAACATTTATAATAACATTTAATATTTACGTATTTTGCAAAATTTAAAGTAAGCGGCGCATTATTTCAAAGACACATCACATCGGTTTTCAACATCACTAATAACTAGTCACTGCAGACTTCATGAAAGCCATCTCACACACAATAAAGGGTCACCTACTGTACACGTTCTGCTGTCATTAGGATGCCGACTGATCGAATCTTGTTATATTCCCATTTAGATGGAGAATGTCTCATAATCCTCGCAAGGAAAAAGGTGGAACCAAGCATCTTTTTGTATCATTCTCCCCATTCCCAGGTCTTAATTAGATGATAAAGTGTACCAAGTTGTCAGATTACGTCCTCATCCTTCTACTATCAAGGTGAGATGCATGATTTATGAATCTACAATAAACTTCCATGAGCACCGAGACAAGAAAGCAGCTTACCAGTCATTGATGTTAACATTGGCACACAAGCTAGCGATCACAGCGCCGCTATCTGTAGTTCGTCTGTGTTAGTGCTTATGATAACAATTTTACTAATACTTGGTTAATATTCAAGTCACAGAATATAAATGGAGTATTGTTGGCGCTTTTTGGACGGTTATTTATTGGGTTTTATGGGCGGAATAGAGGACTTCTTATAAGCTCCGTTCTAAGCAGACTTTTATTTCCGTTTACTTACGAGTTAGAATTAGTGATGTCCCGATCCGATATTTGGATCGGATCGGCCGCCGATATTTGCAAGAAAATGCGTATCGGCAAGGCATGGGAAAATGCCGATCCAGATCCAGTTTAAAAAAAACTCCGGTCCGTGTTTTCCAACGCACTGATTTAAATAATACATTCCACTTTTTTGCTGCTCCCTAATTTCCGTTCCGCATTTTCCAGCACACCTTCAACACATCCACAGGTCTGTGGATTCTCACGCAGTTGCTTTTAGCTGCTGGCATTACACGACAGGCTCTTCTCACTCTTTCCTGTGTCTCCCTCTTACAGACAGCGAGCGCACCTTCTTACACACGTCACATACTGTCACGTCATACGTCACATACTGTCACGTCATACGTCACATACGTATACGCCCTTTCCCAGCAGAGAGGTAGCAGCATGGCTAACGTTAGCTGTGATGCTAGCGCAGCCGCTAAGGTGCGCGCCTGCTCAAGCGTCCTCTGCGCACGGCAAATCTATGCCACGCACAAAATCAAATAAAAAAATAAGCGCATAACTATTTTCGACACACGGACACGACAGATAAAACAGTTTTCGTCATCATTGTTCAAATATTGTAACGTCTGTCGAGACGCTTATCTCCATTCGGTGCCACACGCCCACACCATTAAAATGCCGAGGCAAACATTTCCACATCAACACCGTATGAAAAAAATAGTGATTTTTTTTAGTTGTGATTTCCCTCTCTGCATGAAAGTTTAAAAGTAGCATATATTAATGCAGTATGAAGAAGAATGTTTTAATGTAGACACATAGAATCATTATACTGCTGTGATTATATGCATCAAGGCTAAGGCAAAATATCGAGATATATATTGTGTATCGCAATATGGCCTTAAAATATCGCAATATTAAAAAAAGGCCATATCGCCCAGCCCTAGTTCAATGATGCCATTTCTGTTTGTCATGTATAATTTTGTCTATTTTGTGTTTATCCTTGAATAAACAGGTCAGTTTCTTGTTACCAACCATTGTGTATTATTCAAACTCACCTAATTCAGCTGGCTAGTTGTTATCAAGAGTACTAAAACCCTTTTCAACATGATTCTGACAACTAAGTAGGCTAAATAACTTTAAACTTTAATACATGCTCGGATAGGCCAGTATCGGTATTGGATCGGAAGTGCAAAAACAATATCGGTATCGGATCGGAAGTGCAAAAACCTGGATTGGGACATCCCTAGTTAGAATGCATTTCAAAAAATACATCCATTATCATGCCTTTCTTTCATAATGATTGTGAGCGAATGGCAAAATTCCAAAAAAGTGCAGTTCCCCTTTAAATAACTTTTACCGCAAATGCATATAGGCTGAAAATATCGGATATCGGCCTCCTTGATTACTAATAATCGGTATCGGTCTGGAAAAAAAACATATCGGTCAATCTATACCCCAGACTCCTGTGCTGCAGTCAGCAGTGTTATCCGCTGAAGTTTGCCAATCTGGACAGATGTGGGTAGAGGCAACAGTTTTGCCAATAGTGATCTGGGCCCAGAGGGCAGTAACCCCCAAGCTGGGTAGATGGCAGATACCAGGAACAACATCTGACATCTCCATCCGGAAGAGTGCGACGCTGACAACAGCTAAGATTCTGCGCAGAACGCTTAAGCTCCCAAGACTCTGGTAGAAGACAAAATACTGTATGGGTGGGCGAGATAACTTTTTATTTTACTTTATATTTATGCATATACTCTATTTTATATGTGCTCGGTTGTCCTTGGTCTTCCCACTCAAATAACTTCCGTTGCTATGTGTGTGTGTGTGTGTGTGTGTGTGTGTGTGTGTGTGTGTGTGTGTGTGTGTGTGTGTGTGTGTGTGTGTGTGTGCGTGTAGTTTGTACTCCAGGGGGAGCATTTTGCATTTTCTTAACATTTGACAATGTACCGTACACAGCTCCCATGCGGACGTGGCTCCTGGTGTCCTCGCCCTGAGTCTCTAGACGTCTCTATATCAACATGACGCAAACAACTCCATAGCGCGCACACAAAACACACGCACACAAACGCACGCACACACACACACACACATCACAGTCATCAGGGGTTACAAACAGCCAACTGAGAGATGGAGGTGCTGGAAAACATTTCCTACTTATTTGCCAGTTGTTGTCTATATCAAACACACACAAACACTCCGTTTTTACCATATTAACCTCCAACTACACTTGGGAGCTTCTTTTGTCATTTTTCCTCTGGGGGTTTTAGAATGACACCAGCATTATGCAACCAAACAAAAAAAGTTAAGTTTGCATGTGACTAAGTGGTTGTTTTTGCATCTATGTATGATATAATCGCCTCATTGTGCAGAAGACAGTGATAATGGTTTTATTAGCGTCGGACGTACAGGTGGTTCTCGGGTTTTGATTGAGTTGTGTCGCGCGACCGTGATGCGCATTAAATTGAGTTTTAGTTTAAGTCGGCTCTTCCTAAATTTTACCTACAGTCTACAAAGAAGACAGGAAGGACTTAAATACTAAAAATGAAAAATTAACAGAAACAATGATTTAAAAAAACCTTTTATACCTGTGGTTGTCTTGCACACTCTAAAGGGCGTTGCCAGGGAGCTTATTGGGAGGAGGACGTCTCAATAATGAGACCACCACGCCTACTGTTTGTGGGTTGGGCTCTCGGGGGTGATGGGGCCGTGCTCTGGCTCCCACGCACTCTGGGAGTCGAATATATTGTACATACAAATTCACATATGCTCACATACATACATACATACATACATACATACATACATACATACATACACAAATACAGTACATATTTACATACCTAAAGTTCGTACATCCACACGCACATTCAATATACAAACATACACATACTGTACATATACACTCACTGTACAAACACATATACACATTCTGTACATATACATTCATTGTACAAACACATATACACATTCTGTACATATACAAGTACATGCACATAATCACGTTTCATCAAACATATATTAACGTTGTTGCCCTAGGGTAAACTGGGTGTAACACATGGCACACTGACAAAGCTTAACCTATTGTTACTATAACAATCTACAAGGTTAATGTAGGTTGCTTCTCTTTCTCCCCCTCCTTTTTTCTGCATTCTTTCGTATCTGAAGTTATCATTACGTATATGTATTGTTGCATTTGAACAACTGTATTGTTGATAATAGAGGTAAAGTATTGGTAGTGTTCTTTATCAATAGCGCTATTTCTATTGGTATTTGTATTGATCCATTTGTAGTGTAATAATGCTCATTGTCATTTCTGTATTATTTTTTATTTATTTATTTATTATTTATTTATTTTTTAAGCTAACTGCTTATTTGCTATTACTTTTACCATCATATTTGTACATGTCGTGTTTGCTGATGTTGCTCTATTGTTGTTGTTGTTGTTGTTTGCTGTTGTTGTTTTTGTCTCTCTGTCTAATCCCCCTCTTGTCCCCACAATTTCCCCCTCTGTCTTCTTTTTTTCTCTCTTTCTATCCCCTCCTGCTCCGGCCCGGCTGCACTAAATGATAATATAAATACATTTAATAAAGTCAAATACAAATAAGGCAACAAGAGAAGTATCCTACACTTCTCTTTTGTAAAGTAAATCTGAACAGCTGACATGGGCATCTACATCAACTATATGATTTGCCTGAGAAGCTGGAAAGGACACAAAAAAATAAAAAAATAAAAAATAAATAATAATAATAATAATAATGAGACCACTATGCTGCTTACAGTTATCTCTGTCCCTTTCATAGCAGAATATCCTTTAATATGTGTCATATTTATTCTTGTAGGGGTTCTATGATGAATTGTTTTATTTTCTGACTTATAAAAGTTGCTACAATGTTGGATACTCATGTTCAACAATGCAAAAGTATCAAATCATAAGGTTCATGTATTTTGGCATCAGCCTTTTAAAGGCACTCACGCACACACACTCTCCTCTTCATCTCGCAACTGCATATGCCAGATAATTGAAGTTTTTTTAAAGTAACGTATTAATTAATTAATTTACCCATTAATTATCGCATTTTCCAGATGATAGAGCGCACCAAAATATAAGCCGCACCCGCTAAATTTTAGAAAAAGTTTTTTTTTTCTTCCATGTTAGCCGCAGACATATATGTTGTGAAATGAGTTATTTACACACAAATATTTTTGTAAATGTTTATTAATATCAATAATTAATTAATAATGATTTCCAAACGATGTCTGTAACACGGTAGTGAAACGGCTGATCAAACACAACAGAAGTCATCGTCATGAACCCTCTAGCTGCGGAAGCTCGCTCTCCGATCAGACTTAATAACTCCACTGTGACGTTTCATGAATTTATGAAACAATACAAAAAGAATGCTATTGTGTGTTAATAGTACTAACACAGACACTCGTAAACATACTAGCAAATCAGCTAATGCTACAACGCCAGCTTGATTACATTACGATAGCGCATACGAATATGCATGAAAACACTACTACGGACGTCACACATTGGACAGTTTAGTAAGTATGAATTGTTTTAGTTGTATTGTAAAACTTACAAAGCTTGCTTGGAGTGATGAACAAAGAATCCATACAAGTAGAACGTTATGGACAATTAGAGGACGGCACAGCACTTGTATTTACGGTTAAGAGCTCTAGACAGAAAGGCACTGCAGTGAACAAACTTGTCCAAAAGATGGCGCCATAGCACAGACAATACCACACCTTTATAGTGTCTTTGCTTGTTTTTTTTAAAACTATTTGTATTATGGCATTCAGCGAAGAAAAAGCCATAAATTAGCTGCACTGTTTGCCTAAAAAAAAGTAGTGGCTTATACTCTGAAATTTACGGTAGTTACATTTATTAAAGTGTAATTCCGTTAGTAATTCAAATACATTTTTGGTCAATTAACTAATTACTATAATTAATTACTTTTTTAAAAAGTAATTTTCCGAACACTGTTGATTACTAATTCCACACATCTGCGTCACCAAAGCGAAGCAAAGATGCTGTAAATGGTCCAAAATACAAAATAAAAGTCTGCAGGAAATAATAATTATTATTATTCTACAACATTGTGAACAATGTTTTAGCTTCACTTTAATTTTCACTTCATATAGACCCTGTAATAAACATACAGTATGTTAAAGATTAGGGCTGTGAATCTTTGGGCACGACACGATTCAATTCGATTCGATTTAGAATCGATTCTCAATTCAAAACAATTCTTGATTCAAAATCAATACATTTTATTAATAACATTGGGTGCCAGTTCTACGATTAACTACATTCCTCCATAAAATACACAAACAGCTCTGATAAAGAGCTGTATTACTTGGGGGGAAAAAAATGGTTTTTTTTAATAAAACTCCACCCAAACATTTTTTAAAGTGGCTGGATAGAACAGATTAAAAAAAACAAAAAAACATGGGCATCTACATCAACTATATGATTTGCCTGAGAAGCTGGACAGGACACAAAAAAAAATAAAAAAAAAATATATATATATATATATATATATATATATATTTTTTTTTTTTTATTTTTTTTTTATTAAAAAAAAACATTTAAATTTGATTTTATATATTAAAAAAAAAAAAAGTATATATATATATATATATATATTTTTTTTTAATCGATTAAGAAATGTTACAAACGAGAATTACGATTAATTAAAAAATCTTTTTTTTTTTGACACCCCTATTAAATATATAGAATTGTATATAATGTATAATTGTATATAATGGCCATATTTCAGAAATAGTTGCACACTGTGATTAATTACGATTAATTACTTTGATTAATCTGATCAAACTTTAACTATTTGACCACCCTAAATTATGGTAGCGTGTCATAACCACGGAACGTCGTAAACCGAGGATCACATATACTTGATGAGTTACATTGGCAAACATCACATGTTTTCTCTTGCTCAATTCAACATACTACAAAAAGAGTAGGGAATAGCAGAGTTTATCCTACCTTCTCCTCAACAATTACTTACAGTTTGTTCAATTCCTGTGCTTAAATGTTACCATTGTGTGCAGGACATAATTCAGAGAAATGTATGAAAGTGTAAGATTAGTTGTCTTTTTAAGGGGGACTGGCATTGTCTCCATCCTATCCTCTCACCCAGGTGACATCCCTGCCTGTTTCCTCGTTGTCTTAATATCTCTCAGCCTCCACTTCCTCCATCATCTCCCCCCTCCCCAGGTGTCTGAGCTGTGAAACATTTAATCGTCGCGGTAACGGTTTCATATCTGGCCCAGAAATCAAATAATGCCGGATGATTTAGTCCCCCTAGCAACCAGGGAGCACAGCCCGTAGCAACCCACCCAGCCAGCAGGCCAGACCTAATCAGGTTGAAAATATTTCAATTATTGTGTTGATTCTAGGAAGTGTGTGTAAAGATTGGTGTCTACTGCTTGCAAATGATATCAGCGGCTATTGATGTGAGTCGCAGGAGAGTAGGCTGTGAGGGAAAAGAAAGATGCAAGATGAGTCAGTGAAGTGAGGCAGTGTTATTAGAGGATGATGGAGACATCAGCAAGCAACAACAGCACATGGTCAGTCTGGACTGAATAGTGGAACAGTTGGCTCGCTCTGTGTGTGTGTGCGTGTGGGTGTGTGTGTGTGCGCGCGTACGTTTAAATCAGTGTGTGTATTAGCAGTTATCGTATATACTCCAATGGTGACCATTTGGCACACATGAGTGTATTTTTGGCATGTTCATCTGTGTTATCCCTTAAACTGCATCACAGCATTGTTCCTGACTTTTGGGATTGTTTTGTTGTTGCATATTTTCTAAGGCTGTCAAAATTAACGAGTTAACTCATGTGATTAATCGCAAAAAGTTTTTGCATTAATCATGAACACAGTTAGATTAATAATGCAATTTATTTTGCCTGTACAAGCTATGCCGAAACGGTCAGTGATCTGGAAGTGTTGTGTGTCCGGGGGAGCCATGCAAGAAAAGTTAGAAATAGCGTTGGACTTTTTACTTCCTATGGAAGTTACAATACATTATAATACTTTAGTTTTCACGAAAAAACACCCTTTTTTTCAAGGTGTGGCGGCTATGATTTTGCCGTGGCGGTGCGCCACCATCAGTTACATTAAGGGGAAACCCTTGGCTTGGGTTTACAATAAAGTGGATCGTATAATGGGAACATGTGTGTTTCAAGGAAAGACTAGTACCTAACTTTGGATAAAATTAAAGTAAGGTAATTAAATATAAGACATAAAATCACCATTAATAAGGTGCAAACAAATAGACATCTTCTCAAATAGATGCCTCTGTCAAATAATTACCTTGTACACAGTTGTTAAGTTAAAAATTGATAACTATTTGTAATTGTATTTAACAGAATGTGAAAAAAGGATGCATGCAAGCATGAGGTGGGTGTTAATTTAATTTTAGGGGTCCATTAGAGCAGGGCTCTTCAACAGGCGGCCCGTGGGCCAAATCCGGCCCAGGAATGACACCATACCGGCTCCCAAGTTCAGTTAAAATTTGGAAGACAAACATTTTTGCAGCAAATTCCTAAAAACAGTAAAGTTCTTTTGTTGTACAGAGGAACTTAGACCACTGTAAATACATTGGCAGATCCTTGCATTAACATTTTAACCTTGCTGGCAAACATAAAACAGTGGGGTCCAAACTTCTGATTTAGGTCCTCAAGGCACCCCTTTCTTTTTGGCAAATTATTTTTCGTATTATGATTTATGTAAATAGGGTGTTGCTGTAGCTTGTTTACTTCAGATGCAGTCAGTAGTCATGTGTTCAATTTATTTAGTTGTACTAGTGGTGTTCCTGAAGGTTCCATTTTAGGTCCTCTCTTTTTCATCAATTCAACTGGTGGCCCGTGAGTTCAGTTAAAAAAAAAAATCATTAAAAAAAACATTAAAGTGCTGGCATAGAGATGATCTTTTTTGCAGAAACAGTAGAGCAGAAAATAGATAGACCAAAATCAAATGTCTACTGTGGAGGACGCTATTTCTACGGAATATACAAAATAAGACTTATACTTAGGGATGTCTGATAATGGCTTTTTGCCGATATCCGATATTCCGATATTGTCCGACTCTTTAATTACCGATACCGATATCAACTGATACCGATATCAACCGATTTATACAGTCGTGGAATTATCACATTATTATGCCTAATTTGGACAACCAGGTATGGTGAAGCTAAGGTACTTTTTTTAAAAATTAATAAAATATAATAAGATAAATAAATTAAAAACATTTTCTTGAATAAAAAAGAAAGTAAAACAATATAACAACAGTTACATTGAATCTAGTAATTAATGAAATGAAAATTAGTAAAATTAACTGTTAAAGGTTAGTACTATTAGTGGACCAGCAGCACGCACAATCATGTGTGCTTACGGATTGTATCCCTTGCAGACTGTATTGATATATAATGTAGGAAGCAGAATATTAATACGTGTATCTTGTGTTTTTTATGTTGATTTAATTAAAAAAACAAAAACAAAAAAAACGATACCGATAATTAAAAAAACGATACCGATAATTTCCGATATTACATTTTAACGCATTTATCGGCCGATAATATCGGCAGGCCGATATTATCGGACATCTCTACTTATACTGTAATGAAGGGAAAAGTCTGGCCCCTGGTCCTTAGCTTTTTGGAAATGTGGCCCCTAAAAAGGCAGTTAAATAGCTCTGCTTTAAAAGAAATAAACAGTTGCTGGGGAGTCGAGGTTTTTTTTAACCATTAAATTAATAACAAAGTGACTGTGTGAATTATCTACACTCTATTTGTTTTTCCTTACTTGCTTAATATAAGATAATTATTTTTATAATTATTAGACCCATAGTAGGACCTAAAAAAAATTAAGAGCAAACAACTGAAAATGTTATAACTTACACTCGTACTCTTTCAAGCTTCGACTGCTTGTAATTCTTCTTTAACGATAAGAAGCTTCATTAGTTGTTTGGCAGGAGGTGAATAGTTGACAAACCAGCAGGCAGGAGCTGAAATAAAAGTGAAAACATGTCATGAAATGAAGCCACAATGTACATTTATTTGCACATTTTAATGAAGAAATACATGCAACATGGCTCTGCACTGTAATGGCTGCCGCTGTGTGTGTGCATGTGTGTCCCCGTGTGTGTGCCTGTGAGAGATGGAGACATGTTGGGAGAAGCAGCTGCTTTGTTGTCATCAATGATCAGAGGCGTTTGAGTGATTTCACACTTTTTTTTGTTTTGTTTTGACAGTTTGAAGCAGCTCTTCACTCAGAGACAAGTTCAGCAGCAGCTTGTTGCAGTTTACCTCCAAAACCATTCACTATTGTTACTGAAAATGTCAATAGTTTCTCTTCATCGTCTACATTTGTCATCACTCTCACTAGAGTGCTGCATTACAGGAGAAACAACACCCGCCTGCTCCATTGTGCAAAACAGAGCAATTCAACTGGCGTCCAAATGACATTAGATTTGCACGTTAAATTCAAACTTGAGTTGAGAGTGAATATTTTTGCTGGCGATTCCCAAAAATCACTGTCATATACAACCTCTGGCAAAAACAATGGAATCACATAGAAAACAGCAGATAACAGACATGACACAAAACTATAGTCATTTCAAATGGCAACCTTCTGGCCAATCCAGAAAATGAATTGTGGTAGTAACAGTCTCATTTTTAGATCAAGCACAGTGAAAAAAATATGGAGTCACTAATTTTTCAGGAAAAGTATGGAATCATTCTGTAAACTTTCATTTCCAGAGCTAACACCTGCATCAGATTACCGTATTTTCCGCACTATAAGACGCACCGGATTATAGGGCGCACCTTCAATGAATAGCCTATTTTAAAACTTTGTTCATACTGTATATAAGGCGCACCGCATTATAAGGCGCATAGAATAGACGCTATTGTCAGAGTTTGTTGGTGACGAACCCCAAGATGCAGAGAAGACGGCAGGCATTGAGCGAGAAAACATGATTTAATGTTCATAAAATAAAAGCAAAAACACAAACCAGGAACTATGAATAGCCAAAACTGAAAACAGGAACCATCAAACAGAAAAAACTGGAAACAGCTAATGGCTAACAAGAAAACACGAAACAAGAGTAGTGATGGGTCCGGCAACACCGATGCATCGGCGCATGCGTCGAGCTCATAGAGCGAAACCCTGTGTCGGTGCGCGTACCGCTTTTAGAAAGTCACGTGACCGATCATGAGCTCTTTTGGTCACGTGACCGATACGCGAACTGTGTCGCACTCCCGCCTCCTCTGTGCCCTGTGAGCGGGTCTTTTCTACAGCCGGAGAAATAATAACTAGGAGAAATCGTCTAAAATGTAATACGTCGGAAAAACTTTTTTTTAATAAAAATGTGTAAAAAAATTTAATAAAAAAAATTCCCAGTCCACAATCATCCACAACACATTCTCTTAGATTTCCATGTTATGATACATGTTCACATTATTTATTGACTGTATCTAAAAAAGATAAAAATATATTTTTATTTAAATGAAGATATGAAATACAATGACTTGGTTTATATTATTGTATATACTCGGGCAGGGGTCACCAACGCGGTGCCCGTGGTCACTAGGTAGCCCGTAAGGACCAGATCAGTCGCCCGCTGGCCTGTTCTAAAAATAGCTCAAAGAGCAGCACTTACCAGTGAGCTGCCTTTATTTTTTTAAATTTGATTTATTTACTAGGAAGCTGGTCTTGCTTTGCTCGACATTTTTAATTTTAAAAGAAACAAAACTCAAATAGAATTTGAAAATCCAAGAAAATATTTTAAAGACTTGGTCTTCACTTGGAATAAGCGGAAGAAAATGGATGGATGGATGGGTCTTCACTTGTTTAAATAAATTCATTTATTTTTTACTTTGCTTCTTATTACTTTTAGAAATACAATTTTAGAGAAAAAATACAACCTTAAAAATGATTTTAGGATTTTTAAACAAATATACCTTTTTACCTTTTAAATTTCTTCCTCTTCTTTCCTGACAATTTAAATCAATGTTCAAGAATTTTTTATTTTTTTTATTGTAAAGAATAATAAATATTTTAGCTTCTGGTTTTTCGACGAGGAATATTTGTGAAATATTTCTTCAAACTTACTATGATTAAAATTCAAAAAAATTATTCTGGCAAATCTAGAAAATTTGTAGAATCAAATTTAAATCTTATTTCAAAGTATTTTGAATTTCTTTTAAAATTTTTGTTCTGGAAAATCTAGAAGAAATACTGATTTGTCTTTGTTAGAAATATAGCTTGGTCCAATTTGTTAAATATTCTAACAAAGTGCAGATTGGATTTTAACCAATTTAAAACATGTCGTCAAAATTCTAAAATGTATCTTAATCAGGAAAAATTACTAATGATGTTCCATAAATGATTTTTTAAATTTTTTCAAAAAGATTCAAATTAGCTAGTTTTTCTCTTCTTTTTGTCGGTTGAATTTTGAATTTTAAAGAGTCGAAATTGAAGATAAACTATGTTTCAAAATTTTATTTTAATTTTTTTCTTGTTTTCTCCTCTTTTAAACCGTTCAATTAAGTGTTTTTTTCATCATTTATTCTCTACAAAAAACCTTCCGTAAAAGGAAAAAAAAATGTACTACGGAATGACAGACAGAAATACCCATTTTTTAATATATATATAAATTTATTTATTTAGCTATTCTTGTTTAACTCACACTTACGTGTAACTTACAAATGACAATATATTTATTTATCTAAGTGTGTATCAAACTGGTAGCCCTTCGCATTAATCAGTACCCAAGAAGTAGTTTTTGGTTTCAAAAAGGTTGGTGACCCCTGTACTAGGGCATAAAATCAGTGTCAGTTGAGTCGGTCCATAGGTTGCCTGTAGGGATTTTTAATGTCCAGCAGATGTCAATATTTAGTGACACAGTATCGACACAGTATCAATACAGTTTTGCAATGTGTCGAAACGCTTCATGACGCTTCATCAACCCATCACTACTGTAACGATATCGACAGGTAGAAATGACAACCAGTATTAGCGACAATGACAATAATCCAGCACTGACTGGAGGGGAAGGCAGGTTTGAATAGCAGCTGGCTGATTGACACCAGGTGTGGCCAGGTGCCAATCAGCCACAGCTGAGGGGAAGCAGCACTCAGGGAGACAATCAGGAAATGAAGACAAAATAAAAGCGCTGACAGAAAATGACAGAGGAAAAACTAAAACTTGACCAAACAGCCTGACAGCTATAGTAATAATAATAATAATAATAATACCTGGGATTTATATAGCGCTTTTCTCAGTACCCAAAGTCGCTTTACATGTAGAACCCATCATTCATTCACACCTGGTGGTGGTAAGCTACTTTCATAGCCACAGCTGCCCTGGGGTAGACTGATGGAAGCGTGGCTGCAATTTGCGCCAACGGCCCCTCCGACCACCACCTATCATTCATCATTCAATTCACCGGTGTGAGTGGCACCGGGTGCAAAGGGTGAAGTGTCCCGCCCAAGGACACAACGGCAGCGATTTTTGGATTGTAAGAGGCGGGGAGCGAACCTGCAACCCTCAGGTTTCTGGCACGGTTGCTCTACCCACTACGCCATGCAATAGAGGCTGGGGTTACGTTATGCATCCATTAGATGGAGCTGCACTAAAGGGAATGTCAACAAAACAAATAGTGATTGTACTGACACTTCTACTTGTTGCTCTCTGTTCAACAACCCACTGTTCGAGTTTGTCCTCCAACTGTAGCCATCTCGCTTTGTTCCCTCGGAAACTCTGTTTAGTCTTCTTTACTTGGCGCAGGTCATCATGTTGCTTCCTCCACTTCCGCACCATTGATTCGTTAATGTTAAATTCTCTCGCTGCTGCTCTATTCCTGTGTTCTACTGCGTGACTGATCGCCTTGAGTTTAAACTCTGCGTCGTAAGCGTGTCTCTTAATAGGAGCCATTTTTGGGTCTTTACATAAAGTTTAGGTCTCGCAACTACGGAACTTCATTTTACCCCGTAGAAAAAGAAGCGCTTCTTCTTCTACGGTAAGCAGCCGTAGAAGGGGGAAAATGAAGTCGGCGTAGTTACCGTAGTTGCGAGACCTGTTGTGGCTCAATATTCGTCCATATTAGGGATGTCCCGATCCGATATTTGGATCGGATCGGCCGCCGATATTTGCAAAAAAATGCGTATCGGCAAGGCATGGGAAAATGCCGATCCAGATCCAGTTTTTTTTTTAAATTCCAGTCTGTGTTTTCCAGCGCACCTATTTAAATAATACATTCCACTTTTCTGCTTCTCCCTAATTTCCGTTCCGCATTTTCCAGCACACCTTCAACACATCCACAGGCCTGTGGATTCTCACGCAGTTGCTTTTAGCTGCTGGCATTACACGACAGGCTCTTCTCACTCTTTCCTGTGTCTCCCTCTCACAGACAGCAAGTGCACCTTCTTACACACGTCACATACTGTCACGTCATACGTCACGTACGTATACGCCCTCCCCAAGCAGGTAGCAGCATGGCTAATGTTAGCTGTGATGCTAGCACAGCCGTGCGAGCAACGCTCCCTCTAAGGTGCGCGCCTGTGCAATTGCGCACTGCAAATCTATGCCACGCACAAAATCAAATAAAAAAATAAGCGCATAACAATTTTCGACACACGGACACGACAGAGAAAACAGTTTACGTCATCATTGTTCAAATATTTTAACGTCTGTCGAGACGCTTATCTCCATTCGGTGCCACACGTCCACACCATCAAAATGCAGAGGCAAACATTTCCACATCAACACCGTATGAAAAAAAAAGTAATTTTTTTAGTTGTGATTTCCTTCTCTGCATGAAAATTTGAAAGTAGCATATATTAATGCAGTATGAAGAAGAATGTTTTAATGTAGACACATAGAATCATCATACTGCTGTGATTATATGCATCAAGTTATTCATTCATTCAAGGCTAAGGCAAAATATCCACATATATATGGTGTATCGTGACATGGCCTTAAAATATCGCAATATTAAAAAAAGGCCATATCGCCCAGCCCTAGTTCAATGATGCCATTTCTGTTTGTCATGTATAATTTTGTCTATTTTGTGTTTATTCTTGAATAAACAGGTCAGTTTCTTGTTACCAACCATTGTGTATTATTCAAACTCCCCTAATTCAGCTGGCTAGTTGTTACCAAGAGTACTAAAACCCTTTTCAACATGATTCTGACAACTAAGTAGGTTAAATAACTTTAAACTTTAATACATGCTCGGATAGGCCAGTATCGGTCAGTATCGGTATCGGTCAGTATCGGTATCGGATCGGAAGTGCAAAAACAATATCGGTATCGGATCGGAAGTGCAAAAACCTGGATCGGGACATCCCTAGTCCATATATAAGGCGCACTGGATTATAAGGCGCACTGTCAGCTTTTGAGGAAATTGGAGGTTTTTAGGTGCGCCTTATAGTGCGGAAAATACGGTAAATCTATTTAGTTTGAAGTTAAAATGCAGTGTTCACACCTTGGAGAACTGTTGCACCAGGTGGCTTGACATGAATCATGGTTCCAGCATGACACATGACAATTAAAACAATGGAGAGTATTGCAAAAGATGTTGATTGTTCACAGTCAGCTGTGTGTAAAATCTGGACCAAGTGCAAAAAACATGGCAAGGTTGTAAAAGGCAAGCATGCTGGTAGACCAAGGAAAGCTTCAAGCAATTTGTCTTGGAAACGGCAATACCAAATGAAGAACAGATTGGCGGAAAAGTCACATGCTGTGACCGAACTGTAAGAAAGCGCCTAAAGGAAATGGGATTTGAATACAAAAAAACTAAACATAAACCGTCCTTAACAGCTAAAAATAAAAACCAAGGTTCCAATGAGCTAAGGCAAAGCAATGGTGGACTATGGGTGACTGGATGACAGTCATATTCAGTGATGAATCGTTAAATCTGCATTGGGCAAGGTGATGATGCTGCAACTTGTTTGGTGCCGTTCCAACGAGCTGTATGAAAACAACTGCCTGAAGAAAACCTGCAAATTCCCACAGACACTGATGGTATGGGGCTGCATCTCTGGTAATAGAAAATAATTTTATTGTTGTTACACATTAAGAACAACAAAATTGTGGACTACTGACGGGGGAAGCTGCAATGCAAGGCGCTAACCATGACCCATCAGGAGCAGTTACGCGTACGATGTCTTGCTCAAGGACACCTCGACATGAGCTCAACGGGCCAGGCTCGAACCAATAACCCTCTGGTTAAAAGGCGGCCACTCTACCAACTCAAAAAATACACAAGTTTACACTGACATTTTGGACACGTCTCTTATTCCATCAAGATTTTCGGGGACGATAACATCATTTTTCAAGAGGACAATGGATCTTGCTTTTGAGCAAAAACTGTAAAAACCTTCCTTGAAGAAAGACACATAAGGTCCATGTCATGGCCTGCAAATAGTCCAGCTCTCAATCCAAAGGAAAATCTGTGGTGGAAATTGAAGAAAATGGTCCATGACAAGACTCCAACCTGCAAAGCTGATCTGACAACAGCAATCAGAGTAAGTTGGAGCAAGATTAATGAGGAGGACTGTTTGTCACTTGTTAAGTCCATGCCTCAGAGACTGCAAGCTGTTATAAAAAGCCAGAGGTGGTGCAATGATTCCAGATGTTTTTCCTCAGAATTGAGTCATTCCATAATGTTTCACTCTGCTTGATCTAAAAATTAAACTGTTACGGACTACGAGGGTTGTACGGTATACCGGTATTAGTATAATCGTTGGATCTATGCTATGCGCAGGCGCAGAGGCTCCTTTTTTTTAAATTAATTGTATTTTTTATAAACCTTTATTTATAAACTGCAACATTTACAAACAGCTGAGAAACAATAATCAAAATAATTATGGTGCCAGTATACGTTTTTTTCCCCCAATAAAATACTGGAAAGAATAGAAATGTAGTTTGTCTCTTTTATCCGATTATTAATCGATTATTCGAAGTAACAATCGACAGATTAATCGATTATCAAATTAGTTGTTAGTTGCAGCCCTATACTAATTAATCATATTCGGTACTATACCGCCTCTGAAAAGTACCAATCCGCCACTTCACTTTCACGACACACCATAGCTCACCGCCGTCAAAATGTAAACAAACGCTATTGGTGGATCTACATCTAACATCCACTGTAATGATACCAAGTACAGTAGCATATCTAGTCGATGGTACTATGATTACGTAGATTTTTTTTTGGCATCACAACATCTTCTTTCGTTTCTTTAAAATGTATATTATGTTTATAAACTCAGGAAATACGTCCCTGGACACCTGAGGACTTTGAATATGACCAATGTATGATCCTGTAACGACTTGGTATCGGATTGACACCCAAATTTGTGGTATCATCCAAAACTAATGTAAAGTATCAAACAACAGAGGAATAAATTATTATTACATTTTAACAGAAGTGTAGATAAAACATGTTAAAAGAGAACGTAAGTAAATGAACAAGTAGATTAATAATTCATGTTCCTTGTCCTTAATAATTTTGACAAAATAATAGAATGATAAATGACACAATATGTTACTGCATACGTCAGCATAATTTATGTTCATTATTTTATTTAAGGACAAACTTGCTATAATAAACATGTGTTCAATGTACCTTAAGAGTTTTTGTTAAAATAAAGCCAATAATGCCATTTTTTGTGGTCCCCTTTATTTAGAAAAGTACGGAAAAGTACGGAAAAGTATCAAAATTAATTTTGGTACCGGTACCAAAATATTGGTATCGGGACAACACTACTGACTACCACAAAAAATTTAATGTTTATTATAGCCAGTAAGTTTCCATTTGAAATGACCGTAGTGTTGTGTCATGTCTGTTATCTCCTTTTTTTCTACCAAATTACACACCTGAATAAACATCCTCCGAGTCTGGTGATTCCATGATTTTTGCCAGGGCTTGTATTTAGTCTTTGACGAGCATGTGTTGCAGTGCATTGATAGCCTTTTTTTTTTATAACAGCACAGAACTCTTGTCATAAAGAGGCTCTTGGAATAGTGTTTTTGCAGTCAGAGGTGAGACAATTAATATATTTACGCGGGGAAATGTGTAAAGCACGAAGACTAATGTGTTGATGAATGGAAAGAAAATCAAGCCCCAAAATCAAACTATTCCAATTTCCTCTTTATATTACAAAGACCAACCAGCTAAAGGTAAGACCGCCGTGGTATTTAAGTGTGTGTGTGTGTGTGTCAGTTGGAAGGGCAGTGAGGCGTAAAATTGAGTCCAGATTCATTAGGTTCTGGGAGCCGAGCTGCAGTCGCTTTAAGTGATACATTTCCTCTGGAAGTGGAGGTGTGTGGGTGGATGGGTGCTATGGGTGGGGGCGGGCTAAGGGGTGTTCACGGTGACTGTCTGTCTGTCTGTCTTGTACGCATGTTCCTGCACACATCATTGAGAGGCCTTTATTCTATTTCCTCCCGTCTCTGTCGGAACGTGACAGGGAGTGACACTGTAAATCTGAGCCAATTTCCTCCTCTAATCATCATTAAAAAGTGCAAATGACTGCGCTCACCATTAAACACTCCCACATGCCCGTTTGCCTGCCGCCATTAGTGGCGTTTCCACAGAGCCGCCCGAGCGAGGCCTTCTGTTCTAGCTTCCCGCAACCTCCACATTTGTTCACTCAGCAGACAAAAGCATATGTCGACAACATGACACAGTGCAGGTTTAGGGCTATTTTAAAATAAGATGCGGTTTATTTCCAACATGCGCACAGAGCAACATTTGAGAATGTCTCATACAGTATTTACAATTTCACAAATTCAGCATGTCCGAAAATGAGTAGAAAAGAGCATAGGTTATTTAATCCTACCCCTTCTTCAAAGCAATCAGGTTTCGATGTTCAACATAGGGCTGCAATGATTAATCGAGCAAAGGGATTAATTGAATTAGAAAAAAACCTTTGATTTATTTTCTGTTGCTTCAATAATCGTTTAATGAGTGTAACTAATCAAAATGTATCAAATTTGGATCGCATTGAGTGGCCGTAACTTTAAATACACGGACATAGTCGGATGAAAATGAGAGTGGTGGTGTGTGGGTGCCATGATCTGTGTCAGAGGTTTTTTTAAAATATTTTTTTATTAATGCATTCATATTAAAAAATAAAATGTCAATGTTGATAATGTACATTTAATAGGTAAAATAATGAATGTTATGGCAAGCAGAAAACTTGATGTTTATTTCAACTATATATCGTAACACTTTAGTATGGGGAACACATTCACCATTAATTAGTTGCTTATTAACATGCAAATTAGTAACATATTGGCTCTTAATTTGTCATTATTAAGTACTTATTAATGCCTTATTCTGCATGGCCATATTATACAACCAGTAACCCATTAGCTAAGAGTTAACTAACCCTAACCCTTATTGCTTATTAGTAACCCTAACCCTAAACCCAACCCTAACCCTAATATGTTCCCCTAGTGTCCAAATAACTCTAAATTAAGTCTTTGTTTAATAATTAATAATTTAATAAGCAACTAATTAATGGTGAATATGTTCCCCATACTAAAGTGTTACCATATATACTGTATATATATATACACACACACACACACCCACACAGATATACATAAAGACACACACACACACATGTACATATACATATATACACACACACACATATATATATATATATATATATATATATATACAAATACACACAGATATACATATACATGTATGTATTGATGTATATATATATATATATATATATATATATATATATATATATATATATATATATATATATATATAAATAAATGATAAATGATAAATGGGTTGTACTTGTATAGCGCTTTTCTACCTTCAAGGTACTCAAAGCGCTTTGACACTACTTCCACATTTACCCATTCACACACACATTCACACACTGATGGAGGGAGCTGCCATGCAAGGCGCTAACCAGCACCCATCAGGAGCAAGGGTGAAGTGTCTTGCTCAGGACACAACGGACATGACGAGGTTGGTACTAGGTGGGGATTGAACCAGAGACCCTCGGGTCGCGCGCGGCCATTCTTCCAATGCGCCACGCCGTCCCAATATATATATATATATATATATATATATATATATATATATATATATATATATATATATATATATATATATATATATATATATATATATATATATATTGTACATACGTGTATACACATATATATATATTATATACATACATACATATATATACATACACATATATACACACACATTTATACATACACACATATATACATAAAAAATATACAGGATATACACACATATATACAAACATATATATATATATATATATACAAACATATATATACAAACATATATATATATATATATATACATACATTATATATATATATACACACACACATATATACACATATATACATACATATATACACATAATATATATATATCATTATACATACATATATACACATAATATATATATATCATTATATATATATATATATATATATATATATATATATATATATATATATATATATATATATATATATCGGGGTACTCCGGCTTCCTCCCACCTCCAAAAACATGCACCTGGGAATAGGTTGATTGGCAACACTAAATTGGCCCTAGTGTGTGGATTAATAATATATATGTGTATATATATATATATATATATATATATATATATATATATATATATATATATATATATATATATATATATATATACACATATAATAATATATATATATATATATATATATATATATATATATATATATACACATATAATAATATATATATTTATATATATACACATATATATTATTAATCCTAAAAATGTAGTCACCCTCTATTTTTATGCCAACTTTAGAATTAACCATATAATAACTACATTTCATAACTTTTGTCTTATTAAAATTTCATAATGATTTATTTATGTCCATCCATTTCTAAATTGTGTGTAATTCTATGTTCACTGTATCAATAAGTTCATTATCATTGCCCCTGCTGTAGAATATGATAGAACAGCAAACAATATGACAGAACAGTACAGTATAATCTGAAGTTCTACGTACATTCTTGAACCCTTTTATGGTTACTCCTTAAAGAATTTGGAACAGCAGTAAATTTAAGTTTTAAAACAAATCATTGGTAGGCTACATTCAGACACTCGGGTTGTACGGTATACCGGTACCAATGATTTGAAAACGTACTATACTGCCTTTGAAAAATGCCGTGCTGTGGTGACGTTGGTGAGCCTGTTGAATGTGTTAGCGACAGAATTGTTGTTACAGCTCTTGTATTGCATGTAAAGAGAGTATTTGTAAAACCCCAAAATATATGGATGGCTTTAAATCCCGAATACAAAGCAGACCTGAACTAATTCCCTCTTTCACTTTTAGGGCCGACCTGCACCAGAAGATGATTGGATTTCATCAGTGACTATTGTTGGTTGCCATACAGTTTCATTTTTTGCCTGGGGCCAGCAAACCACTCTGTAATATTTTCACCCACAAAAGTCAATTCAGTCTGGCCTTTCAGCCCCAAAAGTAACCTTCCGATTTTTATTGCGGTTTGCAAATTGAAATATTAACATTGCAAAGGGTGAAGTGTTTCTTTTACACACTCAGTCTATTGAACCACTTTGTCTTGTTTGTGAACAAATTGGTATTATTTGGGCCTGATCTACTAAGATCCATGCTAAACAGCATGTGCAAAAAATACAATAACGTGCACTATTAGTGGGCGTTTTGTGTGTGATCCACTAAGATTGCGCGTGAGATTGAAAAGTGGCGCAGAACGCCTTTTTTAAATGAGGTTTTTGCATGTAATATATGGGGCTTT
Organism: Nerophis lumbriciformis; assembly: GCF_033978685.3. Lineage (NCBI taxonomy): Eukaryota > Metazoa > Chordata > Actinopteri > Syngnathiformes > Syngnathidae > Nerophis > Nerophis lumbriciformis. Next base: position 13,445,061 of record NC_084574.2, read on the forward strand.
CATTATGGATACACTTATTTACTGCACATTTATGTTATTATGCTCCGCCTTGTGGCGTATTGCTATATTTTCAAACAAGCAGTGTACACATCATGTACCACTTTTTATGGGCATTTTAGAAACAGTCCTGCAGTGCATCTACAATAGAAACACCAATTGTTTCTTTAAAGCGCCGAAGGTACGCTTATGGAAGAGGCTGTGGCACTAACTACGACTGTGACAAAGAATATGCAAGAAAATGCATATTCTTAATTCTACACAAGAGATATGTTTCATCTATATCAGGCCCGCAAACAGGTTTTATCCGGCCCGCGGGATGAGTTTGCTAAGTATAAAAATGTACCTGAAATTTTTTAATGAAAGAAACAGCTGTTCTAAATGTGTCCACTGGATGTCGCTATAGCAATTTTTTGTATCTTTGTAGATGATGCTACATATGTACAAAATAAACCACATGATGTTAAGTACATCAGTCGAGGAAAATTATCAAACTACCGTATTTTTCGGAGTATAAGTCGCACCGGAGTGTAAGTCGCATCTGATGAAAATGCATAATAAAGAAGGAAAAAAACATATATAAGTCGCACTGGAGTATAAGTCGCATTTTTTGGGGAAATTTATTTGATAAAACCCAACACCAAGAATAGACATTTGAAAGGCAATTTAAAATAAATAAAGAATAGTGAACAACAGGCTGAATAAGTGTACGTTATATGAGGCATAAATAACCAACTGAGAACGTGCCTGGTATGTTAACGTAACATATTATGGCAAGAGTCATTCAAATAACTATAAAATATAGAACATGCTGTACGTTTACCAAACAATCTGTCACTCCTAATCGCTAAATCCCATGAAATCTTATACGTATAGTCTCTTACGTGAATGAGATAAATAATATTATTTGATATTTTACGGTAATGTGTTAATAATTTCACACATAAGTCACTCCTGAGTATAAGTCGCACCCCCAGCCAAACTATGAAAAAAAACTGCGACTTATAGTCCGAAAAATACGGTACATAAAAAACATCCTGTAATTTGATTTTGATATAATTTGTTTTATCTTGATAGATTGAAAATTAACACCAATGACTTGACTGATGAACATTATCACATAAATCTGCAGAGACTCCTCCCACCCCCACCAAGGACTGTTTTCACTGCTGGACTCTAGAAAGAGGTTCCGCAGCCTCCGTAGCAGAACCTCCAGGTTCTGTAACAGCTTCTTCCCTCAGGCCGTAAGACTCTTGAACGCATCAAAATAATCCCCTCAATTCCCCCCAAAAATGGATTAACTCGCTGGAATATAAATACAATATAACATACATCCATAAACCTGGATGCATATGCAAAAGTGCAATATATTTATCTGTACTGTAATCTATTTATTTACATCTGCACCTTATTGCTCTTTTATCCTGCACTACCATGAGCTAATGCAACGAAATTTTGTTCTTATCTGTACTGTAAACTTCAAATTTGAATGACAATAAAAAGGAAGTCTGGTCTATAATTTATTCCGAAAATATAAATAACGACAAATAAATTACTAACCGCAACATGTAAGTGTAAAAAAAACCTAACAACATTATGATTTGTACATTTGTGCTTGTTCTATTTGTAAACAAAGAAAACAATCTGAAGTTGTCTTTATTTTTAAAGGGGAACATTATCACCAGACCTATTAAGCGTCAATATATACCTTGATGTTGCAGAAAAAAGACCATATATTTTTTTAACCGATTTCCGAACTCTAAATGGGTGAATTTTGGCGAATGAAACGCCTTTCTATTATTCGCTCTCGGAGCGATGACGTCACGTTGTGACGTCACATCGGGAAGCAATCCACCATTTTCTCACTTTCGTCGGTGTGTTGTCGGAGGGTGTAACAACACGAACAGGGACGGATTCAAGTTGCATCAGTGGCCCAAAGATGCGAAAGTGGCAAGAAATTGGACGAAATTTGTTCAAAATACGAGGCTGTGGGGAAAGCCGACGAAATGGTCAGTTGTTTGTTCCGCACACTTTACCGACGAAAGCTATGCTACGACAGAGATGGCAAGAATGTGTGGATATCCTGCGACACTGAAAGCAGATGCTGACATCAACTCCAAAACTGGACAAATCAGCTTTCAGGAAAAGAGAGCGGATGAGGGTATGTCTACAGAATATATTAATTGACGAAAACTTTATTCATTACTCGCGGTTTTACGTAAATTATTATACATAAACTGTGTTTACCAATAATTTAGCTTAAAAACATTTAAATGCAGACAGCCCTGAAATGGGCTGTCTGCACTCTCAAAGTGCATGTTGTTGCCAAATGTATTTCATATGCTGTAAACCTAGTTCATAGTTGTTAGTTACCTTTAATGCCAAACAAACACATACCAATCGTTGGTTAGAAGGCGATCGCCGAATTCGTCCTCGCTTTCTCCCGTGTCGCTGGCTGTCGTGTCGTTTTCGTCGGTTTCGCTTGCATACGGTTCAAACCGATATGACTCAATAGCTTTAGTTTCTTCTTCAATTTCGTTTTCGCTACCTGCCTCCACACTACAACCATCCGTTTCAATACATGCGTAATCTGTTGAATCGCTTAAGCCGCTGAAATCCGAGTCTGAATCCGAGCTAATGTCGCTATAGCTTGCTGTTCTATCCGCCATGTTTGTTTGTATTGGCATCACTGTGTGACGTCACAGGAAAATGGACGGGTGTTTATAACGATGGTTAAAATCAGGCACTTTGAAGCTTTTTTTAGGGATATTGCGTGATGTGTAAAATTTTGAAAAAAACTTCGAAAAATAAAATAAGCCACTGGGAACTGATTTTTAATGGTTTTAACCCTTCTGAAATTGTGTTAATATTCCCCTTTATGTTATCGTGCCGTGATTTTACCAGTCCGGCCCACTTGGGAGTAGATTTTTCTCCATGTGGCCCCCGATCCAAAATGAGTTTGACACCCCTGATCAATATGGAAAATAAAAACACCAGCAGACATAAAAACACATCAATAGAATCGGTTTTAATCAGCCCCTTTGGTCATCCAGCAGCTTTGAAATGATATTGATGATTACTAGACACTACAGTGTGTTTGCTAATTTTGTGTTTGTCAGTCCAAATACGTTGCCAAACATACACGGGACGGGTAATGGCTTCCTTTCGCACAGTAGTGTGTGTGGCGGTGTCAGTTTTCACACTTTTCAGACGTTCTGAACAAAGGCGCGAAATAGCGCCCGCATTTAAGTTTTCTTCTTCATAAATCAAATTGCGTGTGCAGAATCATTCAAAAGTATTTGCATCTTCTCCTCCCAGTATTGTGGGCGTTCTGATGATCAGCATATATTCTGCATATTAACGAAGACAAAGACGCAAAATGGATTGTACTCCTCATTCCGCTCACTTAACAGAAGCAATCGACTTTGCACACGTTGCACACAAACCTTTAGTAGACCAGGCTCATACAGCATTAATGTACTCGTGTTGTCATTTCGACTGCTTAAAGCAATGTAAAACGTAATGAAAAGATTCAATGAATAAATAGGGTTTTAATGTAGTCTGCACTTTATGTTAGCAAAGGTGTCAGTCTGAAAATTGACTAGCGCCATATTGTTTAGAAGGTGCTAAAGACGCACCTCTACTCACTTAGTGGTGAATTAACTCCATAAGGCAAAGTCATAAAGAAGCATTTTAGCCTTAATGGAAAAGAACCCTGCTGAGTGTGCTGCAGCTGTCCTGTCATTAGCCTGCGTTTGTTTTCACACTTTGTTTGTTTATTGCTTTGCTTTTGCACCTGTGACATGGCCTGAGAGGGTCGTGAGAAAGGATCCGGGTTTTAAGAGGAAGGATCGCAGCCTTGAAAGGAAACGGGAGTAACCTAAAGGAGTAGCCAAGAGCTGAGTTACTAACTGGAGCTACTGTTTAGTTGACTACAGGCTGTCGTTGAACTAAGGTCTACTAATAGTACGATGCATCTCACATCTGTGAGATTTATCAAAATAAATGTACCGGTCTACATCTGCGTTGGGAAATTAGATTATATATAAATAAAATTTGCAAGTTTGTTATCTTTGTGAGACCATATGGTTTTAAGTTTGTACTGTAGCATATCTGCTACGACACGATCTGGACCAGCTATTTTTCCAAAGGCCATACTCCTCATTGCCGTCTCTACTTCCTCTTCAAGGATAGAGTTTCCTCCACCCTTTGTAACTTTAGGTATTTCTCCTATGTTGTTAGAAAACAACTCCAATATATTCCTACCAACTTTTGAGAACTGTCATGTCTGTGTAATCATGTTTTGTCTTAGTCATGTTTTGTTTAGTTATTGGACTCTTTAGTTTCTGGCTTTTCACTCCCTTGTCTTGTTTCCATGATTACCCATTAGTTTCACCTGTTCCACGTTTGGACTCATTGTGCACTCTTGTTTATCACCATAGCAACCCTTTAGTTTTCACCTGTCACGTCACGCAACTGTTTCACGTTTTGAGTCACGCACCTGTTTTCGTTAATCATGTCTGTAGTATTTAAGTTCAGTGTTTTCAGTTTGTCTTTCTGGTGACATCCCCGCATTTATGCTTCTGCGCACTCTCCACACTCTTATGATCCTTGCTGCTCTTTTTTCATGCCGGTTCCATGCCAAGTAAATTTTTGTTTATTAAGCCACAGTTAGTGTTTTTTGTTATTCATAGTTTCTGCCTTTGTGCAGGTGTTTGGTTTCATAGTTTGTTCTCCGCCATTGTGCGCGCCTTTTGTTTACTTCCTTGTTTTGTATTTATAGTGTTTAAATAAATCATGTATTCCCCTTCACGCCACGTATGGTCCAAATCTTTTGCACCTCGGGAGAACAAACCACGCCATAGTCCAAGTCGTGACAAGAACCTCTCTTTGTTCCATGATGAAAGTAACATCTTTTTACTTCGATGCAACGTGCAGGAGTTTTTCTTACACCTGTTACCAGTCGGACAATGTCATACAATTTTCCTTTCTAAGGCGTTTACGTCTCACTTTGTGCATATCATAGTTTTACTGGCAACCATTTATTGTTTGGCTACCGCAGATAAATTCTGCTTTTTCATGACTCGGATGAATTATAAACTGTACACAGATTTCACTTTTACAGCAAGTGTCCTCACGTTGACCTCAAAAGTCAAACAGAATTCTTTCCAGTCGGCTGACTGACTCTTAAACTGTTTCAGAATTGTGAGTGAAACTAAATACTGTAACTGTGGCTTTTGTGATTGAAGGATTTTCTTTGGGAGTCTTTACCTTGGTATCATTGAAGGTATTGTGGTAAACTATATCGTGTACCATTTTCTTATATGATCGTGAACTAGCATGTGTTTGTATTTGGTCACAGAATCCTTTAGAAGATTATTCTACTAAGGTCAAAAGTGCACATGTCCATCACAAGCTTGTCCAGAGAGTTGAGGAACTTAAGGGATAGCAGCAGTTGGATTTTAGGAGGAAGTGTAAACACAATAATGACATCTGGTAGGAAGCCCTCACAAGTAGGAGTACAGGATAGGGGTTGGAGGTCATCCGACTCAAACCGATCACAGGAAGTACGTTGACTGGCCAACCAGCAAGTTGGGCTTTTGTCCAGACTGGCTGGCTCCAATGCTAGAGTTACGAAGAGTGGGGGTATTTGTGTAAAAGGTATTTAAAGACAGTTTTCCGAGAGGATATCAGAAGAGTAAGAGAAATAAAAGTATTTGTTCGACGATTCCTTGTTGGCACCTTCTTGGCTCATCACCCATCTCACGACCAACAAATATACAACAGTATTAACACGCTTTATTGTAGCGTTGACTGTAACAATCAAACTGCTGTTTGTTGATCAATTACTTTCTGTACATACCCTTTTAGTATGAGAACATACACGGCATTAGCATAACAAAACATTATTGTAAAGATCAATACCATTTACGTTATTTTGAAACGCAAATGTTGACAGGAAATAGCATGACCCTCCGTATCGATACAATCCGTATCTGGATCGATCTTCTCACCCTTCGTAAGCATGCATGTTATTTTTTTTTTTTTTTTTTTTGGCATTTTAACATTTATTTTAATTTGCTAAATTGCAACACCATGTTCAAAATAAGGAGAGAAACACTGGAAACAAATTAAATATAAGACAGTGAAACAATAATAATAATATTAAATAAACACCAAAATATTTGCTCTTTTTTGGAATGGCACAGTATAAGTTACTTCTGCACTTTTGTTGTTTAATAAAACATCTTCAGTTTGTCTGTCAAGATGCTTATACTCTTCAGTTTTGTTTTAGCCTGAAGATTTTTGCAGTCATCCACTTGTGGACTTTTGGGGTAATATTTACTCAGTAGACTTTCTAAGGAGAGACAGGGCCTGATCTACCAAAGGTTTGCGTGTACTAAAACACATGCAAACTTCATAGCACGTACAAAGCTGATCTACCAAACGTGTGCAAAGATGATTACGTCTGTTAAGTGAGCAGATTAAGGAGTCAGATCCGGGTACATATTTTGACCCGGGGCCACATTGAGAGAGAAAAAAATGTGTCCAGGGGCCAATGTGTATGTGTGTATAAATTATATATACAGATTTATTTGTAAAAATCTGCTGTACAGTATGTGTGTTTGGGTCCCTTTTTTTCAGGAACACTAGTACCAAAAGTCACAATGTTCTAAAAACGTTATGACACTAACAATTTTACAGTTTTTTTACTGAATGGGACACCCAAAATGTACATGAAAATAAAAAAAGTGGGATTTTACAATATTAACTATGAACAATAAAACACTGAATATTAACAACATATGGACATCCCTCCTCTTTTACTTCTCAGACCAGCTCCTCCATAGTTGTGTATCTTTTAACAATCAAGCAAAACTGTCAGGCTTGTCCCTGACAGTTTAGTTATGTTTTGGTTTTTCCTCTGTCATTTCCTGTCAACGCTCTTATTTTGGTTATTTCCTGATTGTCTCCCTGAGTGCTGCTTCCCCTCAGCTGCGGCTGATTGGCACCTGGCCACACCTGGTGTCAATCAGCCAGCTGCTATTTAAACCTGCCTTCCCCTCCAGTCAGTGCTGGATTATTGTCGCTAATACTTGTTGTCATTCCTACTTGTCGATGTCAGTGTAGCTGTAAGCGGTAAGCTATATATTGTAGATGTTTGTAGCTTGCTGTCTTTTGGTTCCTCGTCTTCCAGTTCCTGTTTTCCTGGCATCCTGTTTCCTGTTCCTAGTTCCTGGTTTGTGTTTTTTCCTTTATTTTATGAACATTAAATTATGTTTTCCTGGACAAAGCCTGCCATCTCTGCATCTTGGGGTTCGTCACCAACAACAAATTGTGACAAAAACACAACAAAAATGTAAAAAAACAGCAAAATATGAATGCAAAGTGTAATAAACACCAACAATATGATATATTATCACGTAAAAATCTGTTTTCGCATCTGTTTCTGACACACGTGTTTCGGGCTGGCTGCTTTGAAAACAAATCCCGCCCACTCTGGTGTGTTCCTCGTCTGAGTTGCGGTGACGTAGATTACCGTAATAACTCGAATAACACCCAAAAGCGCAGATTTCGACCATTGAAATACTTTCTATAGCTCAAGACTTACTGTAATTTAAAAACAGCACAGCACATCATAATAACAGTTTTGATGTTAAAGGTCTAAAAAAATGATCTAGAATGTCTGGCGGGCCGGATTGAAAATCTTAACGGGCCGCATGTTACCCGCGGGCCGTATTTTCCCAGGTCTGGTCTAGGTCTTCAGTAATATGCTGATTATCAAAACGCCCACAATACTGGGAGAAGACGCAAATACATTATACAGCACACACAATATGATTTATCAGCACTCATCATTGTTTTGTGAGCACTACCTTGCATTTTATATTGCACGTCTGAAAAGTACTTGCAAACCGACACACTTACGCATACGGCTGTAAGCTAGGAAGTGATCGTGCTGCAAAGACAGACAATGTACAGAGAATCCTCCTTCCTACGTGTGCGTGTCAACATATTTGGACTGTCAGGAATTAAAAAAATATAGACATACCGTAAATTCAGCAATTTCATTTTATAATTGTATAGCTACATGCTGTGTGACTTTAAAGGGAACTGCACTTTATTTCTGCACTTTATTTTTGTTCACGTTTAGTTCACATCGTTCACAATCATTATGAAAGACATGACGACGGATGTATTCTTTTAATGCATTCTATCTCTAAATAATCACAAATAAAATGTGCTTACAATAGAGCCAATTTGAGGTCCTCTATTGCGCCCATAAAAAACAAATAATCATCCAAAAACAGCTAACAATACTCAACTTACATTTTGTGATATTGTTATTATAAGTGCTAACGAAGATGAACTATTTATAGCGGTGCCGTAATCACGAGCTTGTGTTCCTATGTTGACATCACCAACTGGTGGGCTGCTTTCTCGCCTCGGAGCTGCTGAAAGTTTATTCTAGATCATAAATCATGCCTCTCACCTTGATAGTCAAAGGATGAGGAAGTAACCCTACACTTTGACAGCAAATTTAGACCCATTAATGGCGAGAACGACACGAAAAGACGCTTGGTTCCACCCCCTTTTTCTTTGCGAGGATTATGAGTCATTCTTCATCTAAAAGGGACTATAACAAGATTCTATCAGTCTGCATCTTAATGACAGCAGACCTTGTACAGTAGGTGATGTTTTGCTATGTTTGTTGGCTCTCATGAAGTCTGCAGTGAGCAGCAATCAGTGTTGTTGAAAAAAAAAAAGAGAATGATACATTTTAAAATTTTAGCAAATTACGTAAGGCCATTCTAAAACCTTAATTCTAGCCTGATTTAGCCATTCCTTTGCAACTTTTGACGTGTGTTTGGGGTCATTGTCCTGTTGGAACACCCAACTGCGCCCAAGACCCAACCTCCATTTACTCTCTGTAAAGCACCAGTTACATTGGCAGCAAAACAGGCCCAGAGCATAATACTACCACCACCATGCTTGACGGTAGGCATGGTGTTCCTGGGAATAAAGGCCTCACTTTTTCTCCTCCAAACATATTGCTGGGTATTGTGGCCAAACAGCTCAATTTTAGTTTCATCTGACATCACATGGACAAAGATAAGACCTTCTGGAGGAAAGTTCTGTGGTCAGATGAAACAAAAATTGAGCTGTTTGTCCTCAATACCCAGCAACATGTTTGGAGGAGAAAAGGTGAGGTCTTTAATCCCAGGAACACTAAGCCTACCGTCAAGCATGGTGGTGGTAGTATTATGCTCTGGGCCTGTTTTGCTGCCAATGGAACTGGTGCTTTAAATGGTACAATGAAAAAGGAGGATTACCTCCAAATTCTTCAGGACAACCTAAAATCATCAGCCCGGAGGTTGGGTCTTGGGCGCAGTTGGGTGTTCCAACAGGACAATTACCCCAAACACACGTCAAAAGTTACAAAGGAATGGCTAAATCAGGCTAGAATTAAGGTTTTAGAATGAGTTGTAGAAGTGATTGGAAACTCAACAAAGCCATGACATTATGTAAACAATGTGTATGACAATTGTATGTAAACTTTTGATCGCGACTGTATATACCCTATTTTTCGGACCATAAATCACAGTTTTTTTCATAGTTTGGCCGGGGGTGCGACTTATACTCAGGAGCGACTTATGTGTGAAATTATGAACACATTACCGTAAAATATCAAATAATATTATTTAGCTCATTCACGTAAGAGACTAGACGTATAAGATTTCATGGGATTTAGCGATTAGGAGTGACAGATTGTTTGGTAAACGTATAGCATGTTCTATAAGTTATAGTTATTTGAATGACTCTTACCATAATATAAATGATAAATAAATAAATGGGTTATACTTATATAGCGCTTTTCTACCTTCAAGGTACTCAAAGCGCTTCGACAGTATTTCCACATTCACCCATTCACACACTGATGGCGGGAGCTGCCATGCAAGGCACTAAACAGCAGCCATCAGAAGCAAGGGTGAAGTGTCTTGCCCAAGGACACAACGGACATGACTAGGATGGTAGAAGGTGGGGATTGAACCCCAGTAACCAGCAACCCTCCGATTGCTGGCACGGCCACTCTACCAACTTTGCCACGCCGTCCCCATATATGTTACGTTAACATACCAGGCACGTTCTCAGTTGGTTATTTATGCCTCATATAACGTACACTTATTCAGCATGTTGTTCACTATTCTTTATTTATTTTAAATTGCCTTTCAATTGTCTATTCTTGGTGTTGGGTTTTATCAAATAAATTTCCCCCATAAATGCGACTTATACTCCAGTGCGACTTATATATGTTTTTTCCTTCTTTATTATGCATTTTCGGCAGGTGCGACTTATACTCCGGTGCGACTTATACTCCGAATAATACGGTACTTACATTATGCATATGAAACCTCAATGGAGGTGTTTGGAGTTTTAAAGGCAGCAAATGATCGACTGTCTTCGTGCTTCTGCCCCGTATACTACACGCACAAATATAATTTAAATAAGGCGGTCTGCACCACTTTTTAATAGCACATGCAGTATTAGTAGAACACACACAACACGCTCACTAATAGTACACACAATTTTATTGTTTGCACATGCTGTTAGTATTTGGATCTTAGTATATACGAGCTAGAGTCTTTTGAAACTGCTCCTTCACCTTTTCCTCCTTGAGTAGATAGATCTGAAGTTATGGGTGTTCATCGTTTTTGGGAATATGACGGCCCAATAGAGCCGTGTGATAGATAGTCCAGCCCTAGCTAGACAAGACAGATAAGCCAATCAAGTGTGTCCCTCCACAGCACCTATCATCCCGCCTCTCTCGTTAGAGCTCTTTATCAATCCACCCCTCCGCCGACGCCGCCTTCCCGCCATCTCTCTCCGGGCTCACCCGGAGACCGACGGCTTTATTGTCTTAATTAAAACAGAGCCTGTTTAATTATTTTAATCCTCACGAGCGTACAGTGGGGACCGACTGGTGAAGAAGGAAGCAGGAAGGTGAGGAAGAGGAGGAGGAGGAGAACTATGGCCCTGACATTTCAAATTAAGCTCTTCAAGTTCAAAAAGAAGGAGTTCTTATCGCTTTTCCTCTTTTCGTTCATTTTCCAATTTGTGGCCTCCTCTCCTGCACATGTTCTGGCCTTTTTCTTCTTCCTTCTCCTCCTGCTGCTCACTTCTTTCTTCCTCCTCTTGACTACCTTTGTGAGATTAGCAGTTTGAAGAGCAGCCCTTCATTCAAGTGCAGGACATCAAAAGAAGCTGTGATTGTTACAATAGCACACACAGTCATGCGTGCATTTGGAAAAAAATCATATTATCTTATTAATGCTCCCAACTAGGGACGGGCTATATGGCCTAAAATCTATATAATTGCTGCCTCCTGCGAAAACATTATGGATAATAACTAGGGATGTCCGATAATGGCTTTTTTGCCGATATCCGATATTCCGATATTGTCCAACTCTTAATTACCGATACCGATATCAACCGATACCGATACATACAGTCGTGGAATTAACACATTATTATGCCTGATTTGGACAACCAGGTATGGTGAAGATAAGGTACTTTTAAAAAAAATTAATTAAAATAAGATAAATAAATTAAAAACATTTTCTTGAATAAAAAAGAAAGTAAAACAATATAAAAACAGTTACATAGAAACTAGTAATTAATGAAAATGAGTAAAATTATTGGGTTGGTGGACTAATTGTAAGTGTACCTTGTGTTTTTGTGTTGATTTAATGAAAAAAAATAAAAAAATAAAAAAATAAAATGATACCGATAATAAAAAAAACGATACCGATTCATTTCCGATATTACATTTTAAAGCATTTATCGGCCGATAATATAACATCTCTAATAATAACCTATTATTTAGCATCTAAATGATAATAAAACCATTTCTAAACAGGCTCCTAATTTGGCTGCTGACTATGCAGTATCATATTGAGGCATTTATTATTTTCACAACATTATTACTAATCTACTTGATATTTTTTTGTTAATAGTTGGTTAGTTTTTGTTGTAACATGGTTCTATTTACACTTGTGTTAAAATGTACTAAGTACGTATTCTCCTGTTGTTTGGCTATTTTACATTAGTTTTAGGTTACTATAGATTCGAGTATCGATCCAATACAAAGGAACGATTAAATTATCGCAGTGAATAATTGCATTTTTGATCACCATTCCAATTAGACAAAAACATAGGATGGCATCCATCCATCAATTATCTACCGCTTGTCCCAAATATATTATTTTCCTGTAATTATTCAATTTTTATTTTGATATTTTTGTATATATATTTTTATATATTTGTCTTTTGTAATTAAAATGTTTAATGATTTCCTTGTTACCTTTTGTTACATACCACCGCTGGCTCTGATTTAAATCATTCGTTTCCCTCGCCCCCCTAAAGTCCTCCTCTTATTCTTTCCTGAGTTTTTAAACAATAACAAAACTGACAAAAGATTTTATGATAGTAAAAAAAAAACACAGTATTATCCACCGTACTTGTTATCGATACTGTCGATATCTGTATCAATCCACCCACCCTTGTTTAAATTCAAAATCTCTAGCTTAGTGGTTAGCATGACTTCTTGTATCCTCTTACAGTGTATATTGTAGCAGGTTTAGCTATTCCTCTTCGTCCAGTGATAATACCACTTCTTAGTTGATTTGCCCAAAATGGATAGAATTGAGGATGTTAGCTGCGCCCGCTAACAAGATCGCTACATTGCTTTGACACATTTGTTTATTATCAAATTTGCGGGTCTCAGATAGAATGTTTATCAACATGTACTACCATGATATGGCGACAGTATCAAAATGTCCATCTATGGCCAACATTTAAAATAATTTATATCGTATATTGTCCATATTGCGCAACCCTACCCCTAAGCATCTTTACCTATCCATGGTAAAGATGTAACAATAAACGGTAATCATTATAAGCGCAGTTAAAACTCTCAACGGTTAGTGTTTCTATTTTAAATTGGAAGTATCGAAAAACCGTGACCGATAACTGCACTTTGATAAACTTACGGACTGACTGGCGCCAGCTCCCTAGCTTGAATGCTAACATAAAAATAAGAGACATTAACGTCTTCCTCCGTTAAGAAACAACGTATCCCAATCTAAAAGTTTTTTTGGACACTAGGGTAACATATTCTAAGTAACAAAGACTTAATTTAGAATTATTTGGTTAGGGTTAGGGTTAGGGTTAGAGGGTTAGGCTTATAATAAGGCCATGCCGAATAATGCATTAATAAGTACTTAATAATGACTAGTTAAGAGCCAATATGTTACTAATTTGCATGTTAATAAGCAACTAATTAATGGTGAATATGTTCCCCATACTAAAGTGTTACCATGTTTTTTTTACTGGTGCACAAAATGAACCGTGCATGAACATCACCTTGTTCAAACAACAAAACCAACACAGTGCATAAACTCACAACAAATTACACACCTGCAAATCAGTGTGACTTCTGCTGTTGCCGTATCCGTAATACGCCGATAGGGAGAAGTTTTTATTTACACGATGAGTCGGGTGTGTCTTGACATCCGCCGAACCCCAGAGCCCGACTCACCAAACCCCCAGGGTTCGATCGAACCCAGGTTAAGAACCACTGCCTTAAGAGAAGGCAACGGGCAATTGCAGTTATTTCGGATACAACACATCTCAGACGGCAAAATAACTTTCAAATGTCCGGTTCAGCTGACATTGTACTTGGCGAAAAACTTTGTCTCTTCCTCCCGTGGATGTGATACAGCCAGTGTGTGACTACAAATATTGCTTTATGGCCCGCATGGTCATCGAGTGTGCGTTTGGACGACTGAAGGCACGCTTTGGTTCATTGTGCCGCCCCATGGACATTAACCAGTAGGGCTGTGAATCTTTGGGTGTCCCACGATTCGATTCAATATCGATTCTTGGGGTCACGATTCGATTAAAATCGATTTTTTTTTTTCAATTCAACACGATTCTCAATTCAAAAACTATTTTTTTTCCCAATTCAAAACGATTCTCTATTCATTCAATACATAGGATTTCAGCAGGATCTACCCCAGTCTGCTGACATGCAAGCAGAGTAGTAGATTTTTGTAAAAAGCTTTTATAATTGTAAAGGACACTGTTTTATCAACTGATTGCAATAATGTAAATTTGTTTTAACTATTAAATGAACCAAAAATATGACTTATTTTATCTTTGTGAAAATATTGGACACAGTGTGTTGTCAAGCTTATGAGATGTGATGCAACTGTAAGCCACTGTGACACTATTGTTCTTTTTTTTTATTTTATTTTTTTGTAAATGTCTAATGATAATGTCAATGAGGGATTTTTAATCACTGCTATGTTGAAATTGTAACTAATATTGATACTGTTGTTGATAATATTCATTTTTGTTTCACTACTTTTGGTTTGTTGTGTGTCGTGTTTGTGTCTCCTCTCAATTGCTCTGTTTATTGCAGTTCTGAGTGTTGCTGGGTCGGGTTTGGTTTTGGAATTGGATCGCATTGTTATGGTATTGCTGTGTATTGTTTTGTTGGATTGATTAATAAAAATTAAAAAAAAAATTAAAAAAAAGTAAAAAATAAATAAAATTAAAAAATATATTTAAAAAAAATGAGAATCGATTCTGAATCGCACAACGTGAGAATCACAATTCGAATTTGAATTGATTTTTTTCCCACACCCCTGTTAACTAGACTGACCTACCATTCGTCGTGTATGCTTAATCATGTCTATTTAAGATTTGATTAATTTATGATGTCTCAGGTGTGATTCACTACAATAGGGCCCCACAGCACACTGGATTTTAGTTCATTGAAATACCACAATGTTCAAAGGAGATACATTTTAATTTAAAAACTTGCACACAAAACACAGCAAACAAATGTAAAATGCACAGCAAACTATTTACAATATAGCTCTTTTAAATAACTTCACAGTGAAGTAAAGTCATCTACTGGAGAGTTTGGAGCAGATGGACGCTCAGGTGGATTCTTTTTTTTTTTTTACTCACGCATGCATACTAGGTCTTAAATGGTGGCATTGTTGTGTGTGGACACAGATAAGGTTAGGTGTGGTTTACCTTGGATAACCTTATCCGGCTTAGTGTGAACGGGGCCTTATTGTGAAGAGACTCATTTGAACATGCCCAATAGTGAAGACAACAATTTACCTACACTTGTCAGTACACCTGTACTTGTCACAAGAACGTCGACGCATGAAGAGGCGAGTAGTCGGATTTTGTTCAGTATTACGCAATGGTTCACTTATTCTTACACTTGTATGACAGTTAAGTCATTACCTACTCAGTGGCCTAGTGGTTAGTGGTTAGAGTGTCCGCCCTGAGATCGGTAGGTTGTGAGTTCAAACCCCGGCTGAGTCATACCAAAGACTATAAAAATGGGACCCATTACCTCCTTGCTTGGCACTCAGCATCAAGGGTTGGAATTGAGGGTTAAATCACCAAAAATGATTCCCGAGCGCGGCACCGCTGCTGCCCACTGCTCCCCTCACCTCCCAAGGGGTATCAAAGGGGATGGGTCAAATGCAGACACACCTAGTGTGTGTGTGTGACAATCATTGGTACTTTAACTTTAACTTTAAGTAAGTTAAAAAGCACACCGCATGAAAATCTACTTATTTTTACATTTCAAACGGTTCAGAATGTTAAAATGTTACATTGCCTGTACAGTTAATGAACTACAGTTTTACTCTGGAACAAAACATTTCTATTTTCATTATTTAATCAGAAAAAATCAAATGAATGCCGAAGGAAAACACCTTTCGTGCCTCGACTGATATCCAGAGGAAGGTTGCTATTGTTCTGGACTATCTTGCCCATTGTGTGGAAAGTTAATCAGTTGGGTTGCACAAATGCAGTGTGAAGAGGTTTGTGTATGCTTTATTATTCACCTTTAATATACCTGCCTCATTATCTTTCATCCCATTTGTATTTTGTCCGGGAATGCGAATTAATTTTTACATTTTACATTTCCTTGGCTACCTTCTTAATTAAATGTTTATTTTCTTCTACAATCGATGCACTTCTAAATGTTCTGTTCTTTTAATTTGTGAAGCAAATAAACAGTCTCCTCCTCATTACAATTGCTTCTTTTTTTATTGGATGGTATCTGCTTTCGGTTTATCTCCTGCACGTCGAGACTGGCGCATGCGCGATACCGAGGGTCCTCTCTGGCCGACCACCCCTCCGAGAGATCTGGTTTCCAATCGCGTAATCCAGGTGCGTTAGTCCGACTTTTCAAAGGCCGAACACGATAGGATTAAGGTCTTTTCATGGGCTGTAGGAGGTTTATTTAGAGCCGAACTATTTTAGAAATTGGACTAATTTAGTGCATGGACGCACACTGACATGGCATAGGCAATTAGAGAAGCTAATTTCAGTGGGTTTGTGCTGAAAACAAAGTTTCGTTGTACTTGTGCAATGACAAAAAAGACCTGCCGTATTTTTCGGACCATAAATCGCAGTTTTTTTCATAGTTTGGCCGGGGGTGAGACTTATACTCAGGAGCGACTTAAGTGTGAAATTATTAACACAATACCGTAAAATATCAAATAATATTATTTAGCTCATTCACGTAAGAGACTAGACGTATAAGATTTCATGGGATTTAGCGATTAGGAGTGACAGATTGTTTGGTAAACGTATAGCATGTTCTATATGTTATAGTTATTTGAATGACTCTTACCATAATATGTTACGTTAACATACCAGGCACGTTCTCAGTTGGTTATTTATGCCTCATATAACGTACATTTATTCAGCCTGTTGTTCACTATTCTTTATTTATTTTAAATTGCCTTTCAAATGTCTATTCTTGGTGTTGGGTTTTATCAAATAAATTTCCCCAAAAAATGCGACTTATGTATGTTTTTTTCCTTCTTTATTATGCATTTTCGGCCGGTGCGACTTATACTCCGGAGCGACTTATACTCTGAAAAATACGGTACCTACCTACATCGGATCATTTGTGACCTTGACGCTGCTACTGTTGCACTCTGGGTAATGACAAAAAGCAAATAACTGAATGCTAATAAGCCAACATTTTCTCACCCACTTTATCGCTCTATACCTCTCGATCCATTTCATCCGGGAGTCTAAACTCCCAAGTTTTCCCCCGTTTGCCTCCTGATTAAGGAGCGACTGGGGTCGCCCCCTGATACCTCCATCTCAACCCCTCTGTCCCCAACTCACACTCTCTCACACACACACACACACACACACACACACACACACACACACACACACACACACACACACACACACACACACACAACACACCTTCTTTCCATCCCTCATTCATGTGCTGCCGCGGTAACTAGCCTATTATCTGACAGTTCCACTCCACTGACCTGTCCAATAACAGCTTTCACATCCCTGTAAATGCCCCGGAGAGAGAGAGAGAGAGAGAGAGAGAGAGAGAGAGAGAGAGAGAGAGAGAGAGAGAGAGAGAGAGAGAGAGAGAGAGAGAGAGAGAGAGAGAGCGAGAGAGCGAGAGAGCGGCCGAGCGGCAGAAAGACATAGAAAATGAAAGGAAATGTGTGACTGGATGTGCATTGATGGATAAACCCTGGAGATTGGCCTCGTGTTATAAACATTTACGCCGGGCTAACAGATCATCTCCAAGATGGGGTGTGCCCCATTGCCACCCGCCTCCCCTCCCCTCCGGCGAATTGAAAGGCCAAGATTAGAGAGATGATAGCTTTTCAGATTGGAGAGGAGATACAAAAATGAGTTTCGCCGCAGTTAAGCAGCTGATAAATTGATGGCGCTCTCCCTCCCTCTCTTGCTCTCTCAAATCTATTAAACATAAACAACCTGTTTGTGTAGTGTAGTGGGGGAAGATGATAGCTGAAGGATGAAAAATGCATCAGAAATAAGAGTAGAGCCACTTTACAATAATCTTATGAAGGGTTTCTGAATTGCTTATATATGTTTGTTAACTTGTTATGAACCTCAACATGCAAGGAAACCTCAAATGTTCAATTTCCCAGTGCAATGTTCCAGCGTCAAACCCTCACCATCATAAACAATTTTTCTGTAGAGGCATTTTTAGGTAACATTTCGACATTCTCAACTGTCATATAAGTGGAAAAATAAGTTAAAGGGGCTGTTTGCAACATTTACACAGATGCCTAGGGCGCCAACTTTCCAATGTATTTACACAGTATATACCGCATTCTTTCGGCCCTATGACCTAATGACGTAATTATGTATGTACATAACAAATGCATTAGCTTTAGGTGTGGTTGGCTAATAGATAGATAGATAGTACTTTATTGATTCCTTCAGGAGAGTTCCCTCAGGAAAATAAAAATTCCAGCAGCAGTGTACAGAATTGAGATCAAATTTAAAAAATAAAAAGTAAATAATGGGGGTATAATTGGAAACAAAATCAAAAAATATTACAATAAGAATAAAAATAAAAAGCAACAATGAGAATACAAATATAACAGAAAAATAAGAATATAACAAGAGAAACTAGACAGTAGTGACCATGTTATGAAAAAGTATTGCACTGTTATTGTTTTGCATCCCCTGTCATCCTAGTACCCCCCCTTCCCCCCAGAGAGGAGTTGTACAGTCTGATGGCGTGTGGGACAAAGGAGTTTTTGAGTCTATTAGTCCTGCACTTGGGATGAAGCAGTCTAGCACTGAACAGGCTCCTCTGGCTACTGATAACGCTATGCAGAGGGTGGCTAGCATCATCCAGGATGCTCACTAGTTTTTCCATGATGATTGCAATATGGATAGCTAGTAGTGTTGTCCCGATACCAATATTTTGGTACCGGTACCAAAATGTATTTCGATACTTTCCGGTACGTTGATACTTTTCTAAATAAAGGGGAGCACAAAAAATTGCATTATTGGCTTTATTTTAACAAAAAATCTTACTGTACATTAAACATATGTTTCTTATTGCAATCAAAGAATAATTTTGTCCTTAAATAAAATAGTGAACATACAAGACAACTTGTCTTTTAGTAGTAAGTAAGTAAACAAAGACTCCTAATTTAGCTGCTGACATATACAATAACATATTGTGTCATTTATCTACCTATTATTTTGTCAAAATTATTAAGGACAAGTGGTAGAAAATGACTTATTAATCTACTTGTTCATTTACTGTTAATATCTGCTTACTTTCTATTTTAACATGTTCTATCTACACTTCTGTTAAAATGCAATAATCACTTATTCTTCTCTTGTTTGGATGCTTTACATTAGTTTTGGATGATACCACAAATTTGGGTATCAATCCGATACCAAGTCTTTACAGGATCATACATTGGTCATATTCAAAAGTGACACATTTCCTGAGTTTAGAAACATAATATACATTTTTTAAAAACTAAAGATTTTGTGATACAAATATTGATGTAATAATAGTAGTATTGACTCTTGTAATTGGTATCATTACAGTGGATATCAGGTGTAGATCGACCAATGGCGTTTGTTTACATTTTGATGCCGGTGAGCTACGGTGTGTAGTGAAGCATGTTTAGCTATTCCTCGTCCTGCAGGGATGATACTTGTAAGAAACTTACTTTATTTGTCGCCATGGAGGCGAGGATTAGTGATTTAGAAGTAGCTAAAACACTGCGGATGGACTTTAGCCGCTAACGA
Organism: Nerophis lumbriciformis; assembly: GCF_033978685.3. Taxonomy (NCBI): domain Eukaryota; kingdom Metazoa; phylum Chordata; class Actinopteri; order Syngnathiformes; family Syngnathidae; genus Nerophis; species Nerophis lumbriciformis. The sequence goes on from NC_084574.2 coordinate 13,464,729, forward strand.
GTTAGCCACGTCTTAAAACATCTCTTCCTTAGGGCGTTTCATTGTTATAACTTCACCTTTATCGTTTGTTTTTAAGCCAAAATGCATCCGTTCTCCCTTTTCTGTCTCCACACTGTGTCTGCTTGTAAGTACTCTGTGATTGTGCACTGCCGAACATGCTTCTCTGCTCATAAACCAGCAATGTCATGACGTGACGACCGGTACTTTTTAGAGGCGGTATAGTACCAAATATGATTCATTAGTATCGCGGTACTATGCTAATACCGTACAACCCCTAATAGCTGGCGTTAGCTGTCATTGAATGTATTTCTTATCGTTATTTTTACCATAACTGCAAATTGTTTGTTGCTTCAATTGGACTGCGTTTGTATGTGTGCACGTGCTCCCTGCGCGTACGTGTTGACGAGACCGGGTGAGTGACTGCCGTAAACACCAGTCATTTCATTCCAGCCAGTAAAAAAATGCATTACATAAACTTTGTTATTGTGAAAAATTAAGACAATTGTCAAACAAATGTTTTCTGTTATACCACTAATGGTAACATAAGGTAGCTAATAACAACACAATTCAAGTGTCTCAAGCATCTTACTTTTTATAATCCACAACAAAAAAACGTTAACCACCGTGCATTTATAACAAATGACAAACCTAATGCATGCCAAAAAGCTAGCTTAATGGCTAAATTGGGGATCCTAAGCAGAATTTCATTTAGGTTTGGAAAATTTCACTTTTTTATTAACGTGAAACAATTTTTATTCTTTTTAATCAAACTTGAATCTAATTTGATGTATGTTTTGTACTAAATAGGGATGTAATGATAAACTGCAATAATGATAACCGCGGTAATATTACTGTTTTAAAGTAAAATTATCTAAAAAAAAAAGTGATTGATAATTGCCTTTTGATAAACTCACGGACAGACTAGGATAGACTTGCATTTATCCCACAATGGGGAAATTACAGACAGGTTTTTACTTACAGTAACAGAAGTAAAGCGTAATGAAAAACAAAAATAGTAATAAATACTACATATTGCTCACTAATATGTATAGATAAAAGATAAAATCCAACAAAAACACTAAAATCGGTATTGCACACCACGGAAAAATATAAAAATAAAAATATCACAGTAATCACACAAGTGCGTTGTTTACAACTGTAGCTGTGGGTGGAAAGGACCTGCAGTAGCGCTCCTTTTTGCACTGTGGATGTAACAGTCTAATTCTGAAGGAGCTACTCAGGGCCTCCACAGTGCTGTGCATAGGGGGTGAGATGGATTGGACCTTATGGATGTCAACTTGGTCAGCATTCTTCTGTCAGCCACCTCCTCAGCGCTGTCTAGTGGGCAGTCTAGGACAGAGTCAGCTCTTTTAATCAGTTTATTAAGTCTGTTCCTGTCTCTGACCGTGCTGCCCCCACCCCAGCAAACGACGGCATAGCGCCAGCTCGCTAGTTTGAATGCTAACTAGGGCTGCAACAACTAATCGATTAAATCGATTAAAATCGATTCTAAAAATAGTTGCCGATTAATTTAGTCATTGATTCGTTGGATCTATGCTATGCGCATAGGCATTATTTTTTTTTTTTTTTTTTTTAATCTTTTATAAACCTTTATTTATAAACTGCAACATGTACAAACAGCTGAGAAACAATAATCAAAATAAATATGGTGCCAGTATGCTGTTTTTTTTCCAATAAAATACTGGAAAGGATAGAAATGTAGTTTGTCTCTTTTATCCGATTATTAATCGATTAATCGAAGTAATAATCGACAGATTAATCGATTATCATATTAATCGTTAGTTGCAGCCCTAATGCTAACATGAACAACATACCTCAATCTAAACTGGAACAAACACATTTCTGTCTGAGCAACTAAGATATTGAATTGTGCAAATTGAACCTACAAGCTGTGCTCTCGTAGAACAGTGATTGATCTATTCTCAAAGGAATACAGATGGAGGTGTTTTCACGGTGCGTTCAAGGACTGCTGAACAGAGTAGGATGCCACAACGCCCACCAGAAATCATAAATAATAATAGATTTAATTTGCTACGCACTTTTCATTTAAATAATTATTATAGTATAAACCGATATTAAAACAATAAAAGCTTAGCCATTAAAACAGAAAATACTAAGACTAAAACACTATCTGGGGACGGTGTGGCGCAGTTGGGTCGTGGTTAGGGCCTTGCATGGCAGCTCCCGCCATCAGTGTGTGAATGTGTGTGTGAATGGGTGAATGTGGAAATAGTGTCAAAGCGCCTTGAGTACCTTGAAGGTAGAAAAGCGCTATACAAGTATAACCCATTTACCATATCACTGAAGCATAAGAAACACAAATCATGCAAAATAGTGGGTTTTCTAACAGTGTGTCTATTTATTTTAGCTACTAAAAATAAATAACTTGGTCACAAGATTTCAGTACTTCTTGAGCACTTTCAACAATACCGTGATAATAATGATAACCAAGATATGAAATGTTCATATCGCTACATCCCTACTACTAAAACAAAACAAAAATTGGTAAACTTGTGTTTATTTATTATTTATTTTTTTTGGGGGGGGGGGGGGGGGGGGGGGGGGGGGGTGAAAAAGAATAAATCTAACGTAATTAAAACAAATTTGTGATTGTTCCTGACACAAGTCCAACTGGGGATCAAACCCAGTATGACTGTCTTACAAGATTATTTGGCGACAGCAAAAATGTTGACGGAAAATCGCCATGATATTCTTGTCAGTGATGGAGGAGGAAGGTTTGTGGTCAAATGTAATATGAAGCCCACTGTCATTCATTAATTGACATTTCATGAGTTAACATTTTACATGAGCTTCCTCATGCAGAATGAGCCCCCCCCACAGTGGTTTTTCAAAGTTTGGCTCAGTGAACCTCCCCTTGGAGAATATGATAGGGTTTCTGAAAAAACTGACTGTCTCTCAGACTATTTTTTCTGATGTTTATTCTGTCACTGTCTGCAGAAAAAAAATTGATTCAATGGTTGATTTTTTTCCTAAAGCCGCTGCACCTCTTCAGACACCTCCCAGGATAGGCCCACCTCACACTTTAAAACCCCCTGTTACAGGCATTACCTGATACTGTACTTCCATGTGTAAAGACTGCATTAGTGTTAAATCCAAACATATATTGAAAAGGTAATCTGTTCAATACTTATATAAGACACAAAACTTATATTTCTTGCCTACATTAAAGGGGTCATATTTTGTTTTTTTCTACCTTGTGGTCTACATCAGTGGTTCTCAACCTTTTTGACCTTAGGGCCCAACTTTTCGGGTCCCACTCAAATATTACCACTGAATTAGTCATCTTAATCTTGATTTTAATCGTATTCAATAACTGTATCTAACCTACTTACTGTGTACAACTTTGTCAAGTGATAGGAAACCATGTGTTAATCACAAATATTATTGTTTATTTACCACATAAACCTTAGGGTTAGGTCAGGCTGATTAGGAAAAAAAAAGTACTACCGTATTTTTCGGAGTATAAATTGCTCCGGAATATAAGTCGCATTTTTTGGGGAAATTTATTTAATAAAACCCAACACCAAGAATAGACATTTGAAAGGCAATTTAAAATAAATAAAGAATAGTGAACAACAGGCTGAATAAGTGTACGTTATATGAGGCATAAATAACCAACTGAGAACGTGCCTGGTATGTTAACGTAACATATTATGGTAAGAGTCATTCAAATAACTATAACATATAGAACATGCTATACGTTTACCAAACAATCTGTCACTCCTAATCGCTAAATCCCATGAAATCTTATACGTCTAGTTTCTTACGTGAATGAGCTAAATAATATTAATTGATATTTTACGGTAATGTGTTAATAATTTCACACATAAGTCGCTCCTGAGTATAAGTCGCAGGAAAAAAACTGCGACTTATAGTCCGAAAAATACAGTACTCAAATATACTGCATAAGAAAGGACTCATAAATAACTGGTGAAAAATACATTTGTATATATGTATGTTGTGCTAAAATAAATGGACTAAATTAATAATGAATATGTTTAACTAAACTGTCAATAAAATTAAAGTGCAAATGAAAGTACAGCTTTAGCACTTTAGTCATAATTTTTGCGCTTAAAAAACTTCTCTATGACTTTAGCTCCAGACTTCTTCTGTTTGATATTGTCATTACTGCCACAAGTGGTGGAAAAGTGTATTACAACTGAGTACCACTGCAGCCCATACGGACCACAGCTGAGAAACACATATTTTTTGGTGGCCCTCTCTCGCGGCCCAACAATTGGTTAAGAAACACTGGTTTACATAACATGTAATGGTGGTTCTTTGGTCAAAATGTTGCATAGATTATGTTTTACAGACCGTCTTTAAGCCACTTTCTGACCGTCTCTTCAGGATGCGCCGCTTTGTGGGCGGTCTTATTTACGTGCCTCTACTTGGACAGTCTTCTCCCTGTCAGCCATGTTGTAGTTTTTAGCACTTCCATATGGAGTCTGACAGATATAAATTCGAATTATACACTACTTTGTATTACAAATGACAACAGCGGAGGATACATGTGCATGTACGAGCGAATCTGCCCCAAAACAAAGAACGTCGGACTACAATGGTGGACTCGTGCAAAGATCTTCGGGTAAATACAATACAGTATCTACCACTGACGTCACCAATTGGAAAAACATCACGAGTTGGGCAAATTTCAATTGGCTTGTTTGGGGGAAGTATGAAGGAAGGCAAAATTGTTTTATAAAAATCTTCACAATGCCTCAATGGTTTGATATCACATTTTCAGGACTTATGCAGATCCCAAATATACAAAAACAGCTACCAATAGGTAAGAAAAGTTGTTTATGCATAACAGGTCCCCTTTAAATATTTTTCATCAACTCGTGGTTGATCTGTATCAGTGGTTGTCAACTGGTTGAACAGTGGAACTTACCTTCCTTAATGACCAGCGGCAACCCAAGTTGGTCGTCGTTACACACAGAGTCTGCGATTGGCTGGCGACCAGTCCAGGGTGTACCCCGCCTCTCGCCCAAAATCAGCTGACATCGACTCCAGCTCACCCTTAACCCTGATGATGACAAGCATTTCTTAATTTCAATGATTATAGTTTACAGCTAAAAAAAAACCAGATTTACTATCTCAAAAAATTGGAATCATTTCCAATATTGTAAACTATACAATAATATGCATTCATTCAGGCGCAGAGCTGCAGGAGGGCCAAGGCTAAACTGGGCCTCTCACAAATCTACAGTCTGGGTAGGGCAGGCCTCTGCCTCAGGTTGGGCCCAGAGGAGCTCGGATGTGCAGTTTTGTTTTAATATAACCTATTTACCAGCTGGCCTTGTGTGAACTCGTAGGTTGCTCCAGTCAGGTTGAGTCATAGTAGCTAAAAACTTTACAAGACTGACTTTATTAGTAGTTTAAATAAAACAATAATTCCATTTTCTGCTGTATGACTGGCTTTATTTCCACTCTCACATTTGAATTTGCGACGTGCAAATCGTGGATCAACGATACTGTCTCCAAGTGTATTCTGGGTAAAATTGTCATCAACAATCCACCAACGTCATCAGTCACTTGTCAACAGAGTACAAGCTAGGTGAGCATTTTTCCTACGAACTTAACATGAGTGGCAGTTCATATAAACATAAAAGTCTTGTAGCGGTGGTGTACAGTCTCTCTCTTGGCTGCGTTGAGTTCTTCCTTCTGCTCTGGTCGCTGGCATTAAAGGCGAGCGTGCTGACTACCGAGCTAAAAATCTTTTCTTTTTTTTTCGTTCGATAGCGGAGGGTTTACAGGGCTCGGTCTTGTGCCCCCACCCCCTGCCCAGCTCTGGTCATGTTCTAATCAAAAAATGAACTGTATCAATCAATCGATGTTTATTTATATAGCCCTAAATCACGAGTGTCTCAAAGGGCTGCACAAGCCACAACGACATCCTCGGCTCAGATCCCACATCAGGGCAAGAAAAAACTCAACCCAACCTCGGAGGGGACCGCAGATGTGGGGACCCTGGGCGACCGGTGCAATGGACGTCGAGTGGATCTAGCATAATATTGTGAGAGTCCAGTCCTTAGTGGATCTAACATAATAGTGAGAGTCTAGTCCATAGTGGATCTAACATAATAGTGAGAGTCCAGTCCATAGTGGATCTAACATAATAGTGAGAGTCCAGTCCCTAGTGGATCTAACATAATAGTGTGAGAGTCCAGTCCATAGTGGATCTAACATAATAGTGAGAGTCTAGTCCATAGTGGATCTAACATAATAGCATGAGAGTCCAGTCCATAGTGGATCTAACATAATAGTGAGAGTCCAGTCCCTAGTGGATCTAACATAATAGTGTGAGAGTCCAGTCCATAGTGGATCTAACATAATAGTGTGAGAGTCCAGTCCATAGTGGATCTAACATAATGGTGTGAGAGTCCAGTCCATAGTGGATCTATCATAATAGTGTGAGAGTCCAGTCCATAGTGGATCCAACATAATATTGTGAGAGTCCAGTCCATAGTGGATCTAACATAATATTGTGAGAGTCCAGTCCATAGTGGATCTAACATAATAGTGTGAGAGTCCAGTCCATAGTGGATCTAACATTATAGTGTGAGAGTCCAGTCCATAGTGGATCTAACATTATAGTGTGAGAGTCCAGTCCATAGTGGATCTAACATAAAAAGTGTGAGAGTCCAGTCCATAGTGGATCTAACATAATATTGTGAGAGTCCAGTCCATAGTGGATCTAACATAATAGTGTGAGAGTCCAGTCCATAGTGGATCTAATATATTAGTGTGAGACTCCAGTCCATAGTGGATCTAACATAATAGTGAGAGTCCAGTCCATAGTGGATCTAACATAAAAAGTGTGAGAGTCCAGTCCATAGTGGATCTAACATAATATTGTGAGAGTCCAGTCCCTAGTGGATCTAACATAATAGTGTGAGAGTCCAGTCCATAGTGGATCTAACATAATAGTGTGAGAGTACAGTCCATAGTGGATCTAATATAATAGTGTGAGAATCCAGTCCATAGTGGATCTAACATATTAGTGAGAGTCCAGTCCATAGTGGATCTAACATAATAGTGAGAGTCCAGTCCATAGTGGATCTAACATAATACTGTGAGAGTCCAGTCCATAGTGGATCTAATATAATAGTGAGAGTCCAGTAGAACTGTAAAACCTCATGAGCCTTTACTTGGTCCCTCCTAAAATCAAATAACTTTTGCACAATATTCTAATTTATTGAGAAGCGCCAACAAGAATGGTTCTCAAACTAACCGCATGCAACAGCGAACAGTCTCTAATTGGTCGATTAAAAAAAAAACTGATGCGTTTGCAAAGGTCACATTTCTACCAGATAAAGACAACAACAGACTGAAATCAGAATAAGTTGAAATGTTAAAAACAAAAACCACATTTTAATTCTAAACTCATAACATGACAACAAGACGACAACATGTAGTATACAACACACGTATTAGCTGTGACATGCTTGAGTGGGAAGAAGAGGAGCTCAAAGGGCACCGAGCCCAAGGTCTGGGAGGTTTTTGGAACGCTTTGAGATGAAAAAGGTGAGAAGGGCCGCAGAGACCGTTTCCCATGATCCCACTTGACCTGACCTGGGCTGAGCTACACTCTAGTAGAAGTCGTGTGTGTTTGGTCAGGATGTAAACAGTTGGCAGAGGTTTGACAGCCCTCACGCGCTCACACACACACTTACACAAACACACACAGGTTTCAGACACACGGGGACGTACATGTGATGTTCCCAAACACCCGTGAATCATATGCTGACTCAGCATTTTAACATGCAGCGAGAGCTCAGTCCAGTGTGACGAACCCTCAATATCACGATACAATACATACAACAATAGTGGGTCGGACTCGAGTTTTTCCGTGGTCCAGTCCAAAAACACGTACTGTATGTTGGACTAATTGTAAATTCATTATTGGTGTGAATGTTCATAGCAGGCCTGTGGTTTACTGATGACCGATCCTCCATTCCCGGTCTGGGTTGTGCCAGAAACATGTGCAATTTCATGTTTGCATGATGTTACATTTGTTATTCCATCCATCCATTTGCTAGCCTATCTCAGCTACAATCGGGCGGAAAGCGGGGTACACCCTGGACAAGTCGCCACCTCACATTTGATATTTTGCACTAAAAACAAACATTATTGGACAATTTGTCACGATCGTGGTTGCAGATGGTAAGTAACAGCAATATTATTTATTAAAGCAAAAGAAAACAAACTCACGAAGGAGTGGGAAAACACTCAACTAATAGTGAGAGAAACAAAAGAAGGCGAGTGCAAACAGACTTGCACACTTCTTTTGTGGGAGATCAAATAGGCATTAGGCATAGCATAACAAACGCCAATGATCTGACGCTGAGTGAAATAGGAGACTGATTGGCAACCGGGTGCAAGTGGGTCCCGGTTGCCAATCAGAACTTACAAAATAAGAGCACAGGACAGGAACTAAAACACCACACACAGAGAAAACGCAAACATAACAAAACAGTCACAAGGGTGTGACACAATTAAATTCAATTTGATGCATGTTTTGTCCTAAAATGAATACATGTTTTATTAAAATATTATAAAAATCGTTCGACATAAATTAAATAGTGTGAAAAAAATATAATTGTGGGAGAAGGGCCTCACAATTAATTCTGCTTAGGGCCCCTAATTAGCTTGGGTCAGCCCTGTTTTAGGGAATGCACTTACTTTTCTGTTTCCATGCAAAAAACACGGTGAGTAAAGTCATGCTTTGGGAGAGTTTTGTGTGAAAGAACACCTTTGAGGTCTTAACCCATATCTAACATCAGTGACCGCCTGCCTAAATAATGGACAAAAATGTCCGATAGACACGTCTTTCTGTAATTGTACCGCATGACCAGGTACCGTATTTTTCGGAATACAAGTCGCTCCGGAGTATAAGTCGCACCGGTCGAAAATGCATAATAAAGAAGGAAAAAAACATATATAATTCGCACTGGAGTATAAGTCGCATTCTTTGGGGAAATGTATTTGATAAAACCCAACACCAAGAATAGACATTTGAAAGGCAATTTTAAATAAATAAAGAATAGTGAACAACATGCTGAATAAGTGTACGTTATATGAGGCATAAATAACCAACTGAGAACGTGCCTGGTATGTTAACGTAACATATTATGGTAAGAGTCATTCAAATAACTATAACATATAGAACATGCTATACGTTTACCAAACAATCTGTCACTCCTAATCGCTAAATCCCATGAAATCTTATACGTCTAGTCTCTTACGTGAATGAGCTAAATAATATTATTTGATATTTTACGGTAATGTGTTAATAATTTCACACATAAGTCGCTCCTGAGTATAAGTCGCACCCCCTGCCAAACTATGAAAAAACCTGCGACTTATAGTCGGAAATATACGGTACATACTTTGCCCATGTAACACCTCTTAAAGACAATAAAACAATACCATCTCCATCCATATGTTAACACCCTGCACCTTCTCCATCAATACCCACACTTTTCCAATAATTGATCCGCTAACACCCCTCCTCCCTCAGCTTCTCCACCTTCAATTGTCTCTCGTTCCCTCACCCCTCCTTTCACTTTCTCTCTTCAGGGGGAGTCATTGAGTGTGTAATCACTTGGTTACGCTGTGTCAGTCTGCGTCTGAACCCGCCATCTGTCCTCTGGGTTTCCGTCTGGGACTCTACACACACTACACTATATAGTACACAACACACACACTGCAGAGTACAAGCATACAGACATGCGCGGCCTAGCCAAGCTCATTCACACCATGACATGATGACAGCTGTATCAGCCTCCTATTGACATGAGCTGTCAGAGGGGCAGTGACTAACATGGCACATCATGACATGTCAGGCACACCCCCTCCCCACTGCACGGACATGCTATGGCTTATAATTAAAACTCGAAAACATGCAAATATTATATATATTCTACAAATGTGTTTTTTTAATTAGGAAATATTCCAAAACATTTCTACTGTTGTATATGTACTTAACATGTATTAATATTTTTATTTGTTTACAATGTGTTTAAAAACAAATAAATAAATAAATTAAAAAAAAAATATATATATATATAAATACAGTATATATTTTTATATATATATATATATATATATATATATATATATATATATATATATATATATATATATATATATATATATATATATATATATACACATACATACACACAGTATAATTGTATTAAATTATATTAGCTTAGTACTACCTTGTTTTTCTTAGTACAAGTTTGTATCCATTTAATTTGTTTAAAATGTATTTATATATCATCCATCCATCCATTTTCTACTGCTTGTCCCTTTCGGGGTCGCAGGGGGTGCTGGAGCCTATCTCAGCTGCATTCGGCTTATAATTAAAACTCGGGTACATGCAAATACTATATATATTCTACAAATGTGTTTTTTTAATTAGGAAATATTCCAAAACATTTCTACTGTTGTATATGTACTTAACATGTATTAATATTTTTATTTGTTTACAATGTGTTTAAAAACAAATAAATAAATAAAAAAAATAAAAAAATATATATATATATATATATATATATAAATACAGTATATATTTTTTATATATATATATACACACATACATACACACAGTATAATTGTATAAAATTATATTAGCTTAGTACTACCTTGTTTTTCTTAGTACACGTTTGTATCCATTTAATTTGTTTAAAATGTATTTATATATCATCCATCCATCCATCCATTTTCTACTGCTTGTCCCTTTCGGGGTTGCAGGGGGTGCTGGAGCCTATCTCAGCTGCATTCGGCTTATAATTAAAACTCGGGTACATGCAAATACTATATATATTCTACAAATGTGTTTTTTTAATTTAGAAATATTCCAAAACATTTCTACAGTTGTATATGTACTTATCATTTATTAATATTTTTATTTGTTTACAATGTATTTAAAAAAATAAATAAATATATATATATATATATATATATATATATATATATATATATATATATATATATATATTAGGGCTGCAACTAACGATTAATTTGATAATCGATTAATCTGTCGATTATTACTTCGATTAATCGATTGCTAATCGGATAAAATAGAGAAACTACATTTCTATCCTTTCCAGTATTTTATTGAAAAAGAAACAGAATACTGGCACCATACTTATTTTGATTATTGTTTCTAAGCTGTTTGTACATGTTGCCGTTTGTAAATAAAGGTTTATAAAAAAAAATTAAAAATTAAAATATATATATATATAAAAATAAAAATTGCCTCTGCGCATGCGCACAGCATAGATCCAACGAATCGATGACTAAATTAATCGCCAACTATATTTATAATTGATTTTAATCGATTAGTTGTTGCAGCCCTAATATATATATATATATATATATATATATATATATATATATACACATACATACATACATACACACACACAGTATAATTGTATTAAATTATATTAGCTTAATACAACCTTGTTTTTCTTTGTACAAGTTTGTATCCATTTCATTTGTTTAAAATGTATTTATAGATCATCCATCCATCCATTTTCTACCGCTTGTCCCTTTCAGGGTCGCGGGGGGTGCTGGAGCCTATCTCAGTTGCATTCGGCTTATAATTAAAACTTGGGTACATGCAAATACTATATATATTCTACAAATGTGTTTTTTTAATTTAGAAATATTCCAAAACATTTCTACAGTTGTATATGTACTTATCATTTATTAATATTTTTTATTTGTTTGCAATGTATTACAAAATAAATAAATAAATAAAATAAAATAAAAAAAATAAAAAAAAAATAAATATATATATATATACATACACACAGTATAATTTTATTAAATTATATTAGCTTAGTACTACCTTGTTTTTCTTTGTACAAGTTTGTATCCATTTCATTTGCTTAAAATGTATTTATATAACATCCATTTTCTACCGCTTGTCCCTTTCGGGGTCGTGGGGAGTGCTGGAGCCTATCTCAGCTGCATTCGGGCGGAAGGCGGTGTACACCCTGGACAAGTCGCTATTTATGTATCATACGACACAAATTATGTATTGATGTATTTCAAGAATTTTAATTTTAAATAGGCGTTCATAGGATCTTTGATTTGAACAATATGTAGTAAAATGTTATATTTCATATGGTTATATGTCAACTTTGATTCATCTGACACTGTAAATTGTATTATTACAAATATATACAAATTAAAAACAAATGATGAAACTTTAATTTAAAATTGCATTTCAAATGTATTTTTCATTTAAAATGAAATTGTATTAATTTTAGGTGAAAACACACACCGGGAAAAGTTCAGGCCTTGGAGGAGGTTTGAGTGCAGGTGATAGAACAAACAAATGCATTCACTTTCGGCATTTATTTCACATAAAAATAAATTAAAAACTATCGCCGATACAAGCCTGAATTGTACTCAGTATCGGGTTTGAAAGAAAATCAGTGGTATCGCACAATACTTCTTTGTAGGGGTGTAACGGTACGCGTATTTGTATTGAACCGTTTCGGTACGGGGGTTTCGGTTCGGTTCGGAGGTGTACCGAACAAGTTTCCGCACGAACATATTAAGTAGCCGCCGAAGCTAAAGTCTTAACAAGCTGCTCCGCTTTCTGCCTCTGTCTCTGTCAGTGCTCTACACAGCACCCAGCATTGTCCCACCCACACAACCATCTGATTGGTTACACGCAGAGCGGTAACAGCCAATCAGCAGTGCGTATTCAGAGCGGTAACAGCCAATCAGCAGTGCGTATTCAGAGCGCATGTTGTCAGTGCTCCAGCGTTGTGATGAGCATGTAGGTGTTTAGCAGGTAAGCATCAGGCAGCGGAGTCTCCCCAAATTATAATAAACACCTCCCCGTCAACTACTAGTAACATCACTATGAGCCCGTTGACCTTCTAGAAACCTAAACGGCAGCTCAGCTCGCTCGCAGTCCTGGCTTGGGGTGAAGGCTAATTAGCTTTTAGCGTAACGTTAGCTAATTTTGCGGTGTGTGTGTGTGTGTGTGTGTTACGGACAGCAACGCCCTGTCTGTCTGTTATTTCACTTTACCTTTTTCTGTGTTGATTGAGCTGTGTTGAAGTAGCAAAAAATGACATTATGTTAAATGAAGAGTTTCTGTCTCTGATAGTTGATATAATAATGTAACTGCATCATTAAGCCTACATGAACTCCATGGTGTTCAGGGATGAATAGTCTCTCCTATTGCTATTGTACTATTTTTTTTTTTAGCTATAGTTACATTAATCATTAGTAATAAAGCAGTCTAGTTTTGAATGGCAGGGTCCCTGCTATCACATGTTGATAAAAATATAACATTTACATAATAAAAATCAACTACAGGCTTCCCAAATGCTGTAATAAATTAAGCATGGTGAGTTGACTTGAAACTGTTTAATGTTGCACATTTTATATGTAGAAGAAAAGTTTTGTCATTTTGTTTAATCTGAGCAACAACTTGAGGCAGTTTAATGTTGATTAACGTGGGCAGAATTATTATAGTGTTCCCAATGTTAAAAGGATAAAGCCATTGTTTACAAATTTGGTAAATAAATCACCAAAAAATGTATATTTTGTTGTTTTCTTACTGTACCGAAAATGAACCGAACCGTGACCTCTAAACCGAGGTATGTACCGAACCGAAATTTTTATGTACCGTTACACCCCTACTACTTTGTATCTCATAAATAGGACTTTTTATCTCATAATTACAACCTTTTTATCTCATACTCATGACTTACCATTTTATGTGTGGCAGAAACAGACTTCCATACAAATCTGGCAGCATTAAAAAAACTTCATGCTAAATGTAGCCTGTTTTACCTTACACACATTATGTTCATTCAAGGTTTACTAACACAATTACGAGCTTAATAATGCACACATTGAAAAAAAGTTGTATGGAAAGGCCTTATTAGGCCACCAAATGTTAGATAGTTTAGTCAATATTTGTGTGTGTTAGCATTGCTCACCTTTCCCTTTGATTTGTCTAAACAGTCTGCGGCCATTTTGCGAGGCTATTCCACTTCCTGGTTGTACCATCTGTCCAAAAGTCAGGGGGTGTTGAAAACCAAAAACAAATTACACTAAGCTCACAATAACATTGTTATGTCTTTGAGTTTGTTCAAAAAGATGACATAGTTCTAGTGTGGGCTGTTTTCTGAGCACCACATGTGTTTTTTATTCATTTTAAAGTGTTTTATGTTTGGGGGTTGAACTCCCCCGCAGATGACCCGATCCAGGTCTTTCACTCATGATTAGCATAAGCAGCATAGAGCAGTGATTTTCAACCACTGTGCCGCGGCACACTACAGTGCCCTGAGATATTGTCTGCAAGGGCGCGCCGCTAGGGATTTTGGGCCCCATGAAAAGAATCTTTACAGGGCCCCCAACACAGTGTCATTATTTTTTCTGTATTATAATTTCATCATTATTAGGGGCCTCTCTGGGCCCCCCTCCATCATGGGCCCCTAGAATCCGTCTCCTTTACCCCCCGCCCCTTTTCGGCGCCCCTGATTGTCTGGTGTGCCGTGGGAAATTATGCCACTTCACCTAATTGGTCCAAAAAATAAGTGAAGTGAATTATATTTATATAGCGCTTTTCTCTAGTGACTCAAAGCGCTTTACATAGTGAAAACCCAATATCTAAGTTACATTTAAACCAGTGTGGGTGGCACTGGGAGCAGGTGGGTAAAGTGTCTTGCCCAAGGACACAACGGCAGTGACTAGGATGGCGGAAGCGGGGATCGAACCTGCAACCCTCAAGTTGATGGCGCCGCCACTCTACCAACCGAGCTATACCGCCCCAAAAGTAAAACTGAACTGGCTACAAAGTCAACAAAAACAGAATGCTGGACGACAGCAAAAACTTACAGCGTGTGGAGCAAAGACGGCGTCCACAATAACAAAGCACATCCGTACATCACATGAGCTATACCGCCCCAAATATTTTTTGCAAATCAATAATCATAATAATGTGCCTGCGCTGTGTAGAGCTTGGCAATCCCAATATGCAGAGCACAGCGGGAGACAGCGTGCAGGTAAAAAGGTATGGAACGCTTAAACCAAAAATTAATACAAAAGGCAAGTACCGCTAGGAAAAAGCACTGACGCAAAGGGATGGCTATGTAAAACAAAAGTGAAGTGAAGTGAATTACATTTATATAGCCCTTTTTCTCAAGTGACTCAAAGCGCTTTACATAGTGAAAACCCAATATCTAAGTTACATTTAAACCAGTGTGGGTGGCACTGGGAGCTGGTGGGTAAAGTGTCTTGCCCAAGGACACAACGGCAGTGACTAGGATGGCGGAAGCGGGGATCGAACCTGCAACCCTCAAGTTGATGGCACGGCCACTCTACCAACCGAGCTATACCGCCCCAAAAGTAAAACTGAACTGGCTACAAAGTCAACAAAAACAGAATGCTGGACGACAGCAAAAACTTACAGCGTGTGGAGCAAAGACGGCGTCCACAAAGCACATCCGTACATCACATGAGCTATACCGCCCCAAATATTTTTTGCAAATCAATAATCATAATAATGTGCCGTCGTCTAGTGCCTGCGCTGTGTAGAGCTTGGCAATCCCAATATGCAGAGTACAGCAGGAGACAGCGTGCAGGTAAAAAGGTATGGAACGCTTAAACCAAAAATTAATACAAAAGGCAAGTCCCGCTAGGAAAAAGCACTGAAGCAAAGGGATGGCTATGTAAAACAAAAGTGAAGTGAATTACATTTATATAGCCCTTTTTCTCAAGTGACTCAAAGCGCTTTACATAGTGAAAACCCAATATCTAAGTTACATTTAAACCAGTGTGGGTGGCACTGGGAGCTGGTGGGTAAAGTGTCTTGCCCAAGGACACAACGGCAGTGACTAGGATGGCGGAAGCGGGGATCGAACCTGCAACCCTCAAGTTGCTGGCACGGCCGCTCTACCAACCGAGCTATACCGCCCCAAAAGTAAAACTGAACTGGCTACAAAGTTAACAAAAACAGAATGCTGGACGACAGCAAAAACTTACAGCGTGTGGATCAAAGACGGCGTCCACAAAGCACATCCGTACATCAAATGAGCTATACCGCCCCAAATATTTTTTGCAAATCAATAATCATAATAATGTGCCGTCGTCTAGTGCCTGCGCTGTGTAGAGCTTGGCAATCCCAATATGCAGAGTACAGCAGGAGACAGCGTGCAGGTAAAAAGGTATGGAACGCTTAAACCAAAAATTAATACAAAAGGCAAGTCCCGCTAGGAAAAAGCACTGACGCAAAGGGATGGCTATGTAACACAAAAGTGAAGTGAATTACATTTATATAGCGCTTTTTCTCAAGTGACTCAAAGCGCTTTACATAGTGAAACCCAATATCTAAGTTACATTTTTAAACCAGTGTGGGTGGCACTGGGAGCAGGTGTGTGAAGTGTCTTGCCCAAGGACACAACGGCAGTAACTAGGATGGCAGAAGCGGGGATCGAACCTGCAACCCTCAAGTTGCTGGCACGGCCGCTCTACCAACCGAGCTATATCGCCCCAAAAGTAAAACTGAACTGGCTACAAAGTCAACAAAAACAGAATGCTGGACGACGGCAAAAACTTACAGCGTGTGGAGCAAAGACGGCGTCCACAAAGCACATCCGTACATCACATGACAATCAACAATGTCCCCACAAAGAAGGATAGCGTATGCACAACTTAAATAGTCTTGATTGCGAAAACAAAGCAGGTGCGGGCAGAAGCACTCAAAGGAAGGCTTGAAGCTGCTACAGGAGAACACCAACAAAACAGGAAAGGCCACCACAATAACAGCGCAAGACAGGAACTAAAGCACTACACAGCAAACAACAACAAACTAATTTTTTAACTTTTTCTGCTAGTGGTGTGCCTCCGTATTTTTTGTATGAAAATAATGTGCCTTGGCTCAAAAAAGGTTGAAAAACACTGGCATAGAGTGTTAGCACGTTGCTGTCACTCTGATATAAATAAAGCTAAATACACTCATTTACACTTTTAGCTAAAACGTTGTGCATGTTTTTATCTTTGAGGACAGGAATAGACAGTTCCAGATAGGGGCCGATAAAAGAACAAAAGAGAAGCAATAAAAGGCGGGGAACAGGAGCATAACAAAGCAATTGTGCCTCATCACTGCTGAACAGCAAGTTAAATCAGGCGTCGGTGCATGAAATAGTCTATTATGATCGGAATTAAAAAAGATATATTAAGATGAGATCAAGAATGAGAAAAAGCGCGATAAGAAGCCTACATTCGGAATGCACGATCACACGCCTTAATACGTCCCTGAGATCTGTTTTTTTCTATGCATTAGTGCCGGCGAGGAACGTGTTTAAAAGTGTTAGGGCGTAGCTCGGATCACTTTAACGCTGCAGAAAGACAAAAAAAGTTGTACTGCAAAGTTAGTCGCCACAAATAAACAGACAAAAAGTTACTTTCAACATGGAAAACTATACTGTAGAGCATGGGTGTCAAACTCTGGCCCGCGGGCCAAATTTGGCCTGCCGTGTAATTTCATTTGGCCCTTGAGGCAAGATCAAATTAACTTTAGAGCTGTCCCGCCGGTATTATACAGCGCATTCACCGCTAATACTCATACTTGCCAACCCTCCCGATTTTCAGTGCCCCTCTCGAAAGTCTCCCGGGGCAACCATTCTCCCGATTTCCACCCAGACAACAATATTGGGGGCGTGCTTTAAAGGCACTGCCTTTAGCGTCCTCTACAACCTGTCGTCACGTCTGCTTTTCCTCCATACGAACAGCGTGCCGGCCCCTGTCACATATATGCGGCTTCTACACACACATAAGTGAATGCCACGCATACTTGATCAACGGCCATACAGGTCACACTGAGGGTGGCCGCATAAACAACTTTAACACTGTTACAAATATGCGCCACACTGTGAACCCACACCAAACAAGAATGACAAACACATTTCGGGAGAACATCCGCACCGTAACACAACATAAACACAACAGAACATATACCCAGAACCCCTTGCAGCACTAACTCTTCCGGGAAGCTACAATATACACCCCCCCGCTACCACCAAACCCCGCCCCCCCAACCCTGCCCACCTGATCCCCGACATTAATAAACTAGCATCCCAGAAAAGATGGCAGGTATCTGGCTTGGGCACATTAGATTAGATCAGTGTGTTGCAAACTGAGCAATTTAAAGTCCTGAATGGTTGATTTATTCATTGTTATTTTATTTTCAAATTTATTAGCCTGTGGAAAAAGTTAATGTTGATATTTACCTCAGAAGGCTGCAAAAAGAGAAGAGGTATTCAATTTTTAATTTAAATTTTATTTAATATACCATTGATGTTTTTTTGTTTGTTTTTTGAAAGTTGATTTTGCACTATTAAGTTATATAAGCTTATATATATAAGGGCTTCACGGTGGAGAGGGGTTAGTGCATCTGCCTCACAATACGAAGGTCCTGAGTAGTCTTGGGTTCAATCCCGGGCTCGGGATCTTTCTGTGTGGAGTTTGCATGTTCTCCCCGTGACTGCGTGGGTTCCCTCCGGGTACTCCGGCTTCCTCCCACCTCCAAAGACATGCACCTGGGGATAAGTTGATTGGCAACACTAAATTGGCCCTAGTGTGTGGATGTGAGTGTGAATGTTGTCTGTCTATCTGTGTTGGCCCTGCGATGAGGTGGCGACTTGTCCAGGGTGTACCCCGCCTTCCGCTCGATTGTAGCTGAGATAGGCTTCAGCGCCCCCCGCGACCCCAAAGGGGTCGCTACTTGCTACTTCAAGGATTGAATGTTTGATTCATTCATTATTTTGTTTTTAAAGTTATTATTAGCCTGTGGAAAAAGTTTATTTTGATATTTACCTCAGAAGGCTGCAAATAGAAAAGAGGCAATTTAATTTGTATTCAAATTCTATTTGATATGCCATTGATATTTTTCAATTATTATTATTATTATTATTATTTGAAACTCGATTTTGCATGTCACTATAAAGTTATATAAGCCTTGCTTGTTCAATATTCAATGCAAATCTTGTTTGGGTCCCTATTAAAAGGTTAATTTGTTCAACCTTGGCCCGCGGCTTTGTTCAGTTTTACATTTTGGCCCACTCTGTATTTGAGTTTGACACCTCTGCTGTAGAGGTTGCCCTCCTGTGCGTTCTCCTGACACAAAGATTCTTCTTGTGAGCCCAGCAGTCTGAGATAACAGTCTTTCCTTTTCATGCAAGGATTGCTTTCCAGCAATATATTTTCGGACTTTTCAGTCCAGCGTGTCTCAGTCCGTGTGTCTTTCTCGGGCTCCAACTCCCACCTCGTGTCTCGTTCCGGCTGCTGCTAATAAAGGTGACAGGTGATTAGATAACAAGGCCCACCTGGGCCATCCACTCACCTGTCGCCATACTTGAGACCTTCGAATTCGGGAGATTGGGGGGTTGAGGTGTGAGGGGGCGGGTGTTGGGGGGGGGGGGGGGGGGGGGGGGAGGGTATTGGTGGTAGCGGAGGTGTATATTGTAGCCCGGAAGAGTTAGTGCTGAAAGGGATTCTGGGTATTTGTTCTATTGTATTTATGTTGTGTTACGGTACGGATGTTCTCCCGAAATGTGTTTGTCATTCTTGTTTGGTGTGGGTTCACAGTGTGGCGCATATTTGCAACAGTGTTAAAGTTGTTTATACGGCCACCCTCAGTGTGACCTGCATATCTGTTGATCAAGAATGTCTTGCAGTCACTTTCGTGTGTATGCAGAAGCCGCATACAACATGTGACTGGGCCGGCACGCGGTTTGTATGGTGAAAAAGCGGACGCGTCGACAAGTTGTAGAGGACGCTAAAGGCAGTGCCATCACGGCACGCCCTTAATATTGTTGTCCGGGTGAAAATCGGGAGAAATTCGTGAGAATGGTTTCCCCGGGAGATTTCCGTGAGGGGCACTGAAATTCGGGAGTCTCCCGGAAAAATGTCGCTGTCTTCGAGGCCGGTCCTTGCACACCCCGTTCCGAGGCAGGCCCGCAGGCCACGCTCCCCTCCACATATACTTACTGTAACTTAAAGGTCATAGAAGTTACACTTATGGATGGATGGAACTTTTATAGTCATTGTACTTAAAAAGTACAACATATTTACAAGAACATTTACTGGGTAGACAGATCGGGTCGCCACAAGGGTAGCGCCCCGTAAAAAAGGTAAAAACATGCTAAACATGGGGGGAAGCGGAGGATGAGGAAAAAAAAAGCAAGTCCCAAATTAAACTCCTATGTGTGAGGGGCTCAGTTTGAAACCTGGCAAAAACCTGGAGCAGAGCACATATACAGTTGTGGTCAAAAGTTGTAAAGAACATAATGTCATGGCTGTCTTGAGTTTCCAATAATGTCTACAACTCTTGTTTTTTGTGATAGAGTGATTGGAGCAAATACTTGTTGGTCACAAAAAACATTCATGAAGTTTGGTTCTTTTATGAATTTATTATGGGTCTACTGAAAATGTGAGCAAATCTGCTGGGTCAAAAGTATACATACAGCAATGTTAATATTTGCTTACATGTCCCTTGGCAAGTTTCACTGCAATAAGGCGCTTTTGGTAGCCATCCACAAGATTCTGTTGAATTTTTGTCCACTCCTCTTGTTGGTTTTCTGACATGGACTTGTTTCTTCAGCATTGTCCGCACGTTTAAGTCAGGACTTTGGGAAGGCTATTCTAGAACCTTAATTCTAGCCTGATTTAGTCATTCCTTTACCACATTTGACATGTGTTTGGGGTCATTGTCCTGTTGGAACACCCAACTGCACCCAAGATCCAACCTCCGGGCTGATGATTTTAGGTTGTCCTGAAGAATTTGGAGATAATCCTCCTTTTTCTTTTGTCCCATTTACTCTCTTTAAATTCCATTGGTAGCAAAACAGGCTCAGAGCATAATACTACCACCACCATGATTGACGGTAGGAATGGTGTTCCTGGGATTAAAGGCATCACCCTTTCTCCTCCAAACATATTGCTGGGTATTGTGGCCAAACAGCTCAATTTTTGTTTCATCTGACCACAGAACTCTCCTCCTCCTTTACAAGTGTATGTAAACTTTTGACCAGGACTCTACATATTATGACATACAACTCCAGACTTGCAATGAGAGGGGCTGGCGGGCATTCGGCCCGAAGTTGCCACTCGGGGCTCTGCTCCACTGTCCGTTATACCACGTGGAGTGAAGCGACTAAGGCGTGGGATGTAGGTGGCGGGGTACGGGTGTGTGGCGTGTGTTCCGTGGATGTATTTTGCCTGAAGAGTGGCTTTGTTCCTCGACGTTGGTGCTCGCAGACACAATAACACAGTCAGTCAGTCCAACAACGTCAACAAAAAACAGGTGTGTGTCCATGAGAGACAGGGAAGGAATTTGTTTTGTGTTTGTTGCACTGTCCTGGGGGGTGAATCTCGAAGCAACAACCTTGCCACGTCGTTACAGCTAGGGAAAACAAACCAGATGAGAATGTTTGTGTTTCAGTGAGCGAAAATAAATTTACACTTTTCACTCTAATTGTGTATTTTCTGGTTCTTAAATTCATTGTAATTTCGCCATGCAGAGCAGACATGCTTCTCCAAGATGTTGTCCAATTTGCGATTTAGTCCAAAATCACACAAGTCTGATTGCCCACAGCTCTGCCCATCCTTCAATTATGTCACAGCTGTAGGGTACTTGGAACAGCTGCCAGCATCTTCCAGTTTGTCGATACACTAAGGCGGGGGTTGGCAACCCGCATGCGTCTCTTTAGCGACGCCCTAAAATGTATGAAAATGGAAAAGGATGGGGGGGAAAATTCTATTTTTTGTTTTAATATGATTTCTGTAGGAGGACAAACGTGACACAAACCTTCCTTATTGTCAGAAAGCCACTGTTTAATATGTTTGTGTTTATGTTCCACTGATGATCAAATTTGGCGAGCCGTCGTTTTGTCCTACTAATTTTGGCGTCCTTGAACTCACCGTCGTCGTGTAGACTGAGACGCAACAGTTTGTTTATATGTACAACTTTCTCCGACGCTGCCACAGAAAGAATAACTTCAATTTTTTTAGTCTGTAACAGAAAAGATTTGAAGTGCATCAATTTGCTGGAAATGTAAAAAAAAAAATCCTTGATTAATCATTTTTGGAAAATGTTTTAGTTAATGGACTTCTTAACTGTTATTATACACTTTAAAAAAAAATCATTTTTACTCTTTTTATGATGTTGCCCCTGGTTTTTTAATTTTAATTGTTTTAATTCACCTATGTTGTGTACAACATTTTGTGATTTTTTTTAATCTCTGAAAAGTGCTTTATAAATAAAATAATCATAAACATTTTATGACCGACTTGAACCATTTGATACTGAAAAATTAAATTAAACTAAATAAAAACATTTTTTTTAAATTTAAAAAATCATATTGATCAGCAACATTAATTCAGGAGCACAATACATAAAACATTTTAACCTACAAAACAAAAATAATAAAACAATTTGTGCAGAATTTTTTTTACTTTAATAAGGTGAGGGGACTATTTGAGAGAAAGAGAGGTGGGCAATATTTGGGGAAATGTGGTATTTTTGTGTGATTAGACCAGTTGTGTCAAAGTCAAGGCCCGCGGGCCAGATCCGGCCTGCGAATTAATAATCTATGGCCCCCGGGATGATATTTGATTAGTATTAGAACCGGCCCGCAGGCCACAGCCGCCTGCTGCTGTTTTGCACGCACCAATACTCCATCAGTGTTGGCGCTGGGAATTTTCAAAATGGGGTCCCAGGGACCCCATCAAGTCATAAAAATGGGGTCCCACAGTAAATTTTTGGGGTCCCACTTTTTTGTAAACGTTTTGAAAACAAATGATATGTATGCATTATCCTGTTATATCTCACATTCTGTCATGTCTGTGATCATGTTTTGTTTAGTTATGTTTTGCTTGGTTTTTGGACACTTTTTAGTTCTTGTCTTCACTCCCTTTGTCACCATAGTAACCATTAGTTTCACCTGGTTCACATCGTCATGTCACGCACCTGTCTCACGTTTTCACATTTTGAGTCACGCACCTGTTTTCACAAATCATTTCATCACTATTTAAGCCTGTAGTTGCCAGGCAGTCAGCCTGGCGACATCACTCTTGACACACTCCTGACACTCTGTTTCATGTTCATAGTCCATGCTGCCCTGTTCACGTCATCGCAAGTAAATTTTGTTTATTTATTCCACAGTTACTGTCTTTTGTTTTGCCATGTTCATAGTTATGCATAGTCCAAGTTTTTGTTCCCTGCGTTAAGTTTTGTGCCTCCACTGTGAGCGCCTTTTGTTTGTTCTTTTTTTGAGTGTTAAAATTAAATACGTATGTACCTTCACGCCATCCATCCATCCATCCATTTTCTACCGCTTATTCCCTTTGGGGTCGCGGGGGTCGCTGGAGCCTATCTCAGCTACAATCGGGCGGAAGGCGGGGTACACCCTGGACAAGTCGCCACCTCATCGCAGGGCCACCTTCACGCCATGTCCCGTCCAAATCATTTGCACCATGGGAAAATTAACCACGCCAAAGTCCAAGTCGTGACACATTCTATATTGTGTTTTGGAAAAAAGGTTGTCATAAACGCTACTTAATTCATTTGAAAAAAATAATAATACAAAAGAAAAAACATTTTTATGCATATGTAGATTTACTCAGCTATAAACATTCATTCACTTTCTTCTTTCCTTCATGGATCTAAACTTTACCGCCGCCGGTATTTTTTAAATATATATTTTATTGTAATATTTTCATAATGTTTTTGTAACTTAGATATTGGGTTTCACTATGTAAAGCACTTTGAGTCACTAGAGAAAAGCGCTATATAAATATAATTCACTTCACTTCACTTCTATTTTTGGCCAAAGTAAGACAAAGAAAACCATCTAAAGTTGTCTTTGTTTTTTAGTTTTAATGCCATGATTTTAATAGTCCGGCCCGCGTGTGCACAGATTTTCCTCCTCGCGGCCCCTGAGCTAAAATGAGTTTGACACCCCTGGATTAGACCTTATTGGAGTGCTATTGTCACTAATCACTAATGCAAACTTCAGATTTACAGATGCAACGTGGGCTCTGACACAGGTGTGTTGCGGTACTGACATCTACTATGACGCATAATAGCAGTCTTAGTAAATCAATTTCCTGAGGGGCTCAATTAGAAGGGTGGTGTTCAGCTAATTGGGTTATGGCGTTTGTTTTTTAAAGGGGAACATTATCACCAGACCTATGTAAGCGTCAATATATACCTTGATGTTGCAGAAAAAAGACCATATATTTTTTTAACCGATTTCCGAACTCTAAATGGGTGAATCTTGGCGAATTAAACGCCTTTCTATTATTAGCTCTCGGAGCCACCGGGAAGCAATCCGCCATTTTCTCAAACACATTACAAACACCGAGTCAAATCAGCTCTGTTATTTTCCGTTTTTTCGACTGTTTTCCGTACCTTGGAGACATCATGCCTCGTCGGTGTGTTGTCGGAGGGTGTAACAACACGAACAGGGACGGATTCAAGTTGCACCAGTGGCCCAAAGATGCCAAAGTGGCAAGAAATTGGACGTTTGTTCCGCACACTTTACCGACGAAAGCGATGCTACGACAGAGATGGCAAGAATGTGTGGATATCCTGCGACACTCAAAGCAGATGCATTTCCAACTGGACTGGACAGATCAGCTTTCAGGAAAAGAGAGCGGATGAGGGTATGTCTACAGAATATATTAATTGATGAAAACTGGGCTGTCTGCACTCTCAAAGTGCATGTTGTTGC
Organism: Nerophis lumbriciformis; assembly: GCF_033978685.3. Classification (NCBI taxonomy): domain Eukaryota; kingdom Metazoa; phylum Chordata; class Actinopteri; order Syngnathiformes; family Syngnathidae; genus Nerophis; species Nerophis lumbriciformis. The sequence continues at coordinate 13,489,556 of NC_084574.2, forward strand.
CAAATGTATTTCATATGCTGTAAACCTAGTTCATAGTTGTTAGTTTCCTTTAATGCCAAACAAACACATACCAATCGTTGGTTAGAAGGCGATCGCCGAATTCGTCCTCACTTTCTCCCGTGTCGCTGGCTGTCGTGTCATTTTCGTCGGTTTCGCTTGCATACGGTTCAAACCGATATGGCTCAATAGCTTCAGTTTCTTCTTCAATTTCATTTTCGCTACCTGCCTCCACACTACAACCATCCGTTTCAATACATGCGTAATCTGTTGAATCGCTTAAGCCGCTGAAATCCGAGTCTGAATCCGAGCTAATGTCGCTATAGCTTGCTGTTCTTTCCGCCATGTTTGTTTGTGTTGGCTTCACTATGTGACGTCACAGGAAAATGGACGGGTGTATATAACGATGGTTAAAATCAGGCACTTTGAAGCTTTTTTTAGGGATATTGCGTGATAGGTAAAATTTTGAAAAAAACTTCGAAAATTAAAATTAGCCACTGGGAACTGATTTTTAATGGTTTTAACCCTTCTAAAATTGTGATAATGTTCCCCTTTAAAAAATAATCTACTTTTTTTTTTTTTTGTACTCCGTTACTGTATATTCTCCTTTTTTGGGGAGGACAGAGGGGGCGGAGCTTCTATCTGTGATGAATGGTCTGTCTGACTCTGTCAGATGCTGGAGAATCACTCAGCCACACTAGCCCCCGCTAGTAACCGGGGGCAACCCTGTAAATCTGACGTTATGGGCTGCTGACAGGAGAAGCGGTTGTTATCATAACCCGCAATGAGTTACAGGAAACACACACACGCACACACACACACTCTAGGGTGTTGAGTGTGACAGGACTATAACGTTACACACACACACACACACACACACACAAAATAGAGGTTTAAGCACACATGCACAGGTATCTGGAGATAATGTGGATTTACTAGCCAGCTCAGCGCCGTGTGTGTGTGTGTGTCTCTGGGATGAAGGATGTGATAGAGTCAAGTGATGAGTGTGGGAAAGCTTGCGATGAGCGGGTCACAGGAAACAAGATATCATACCTGACCCTCTTTAATCCTCGCCGTGAAATCACCTACACACACGCGCACTTCCACACACACAGACGCACGTACATGAGTATCACACACACAAATATTGTTTTTTTTCAGTTTTCATTTGTACCTTTTTTTTTTTCCCCCCTTCTAAATAAACAGGCAGCAAGCCTCCGGGGGTGTTCCTGCAGCAGCAATGGTGTGTGCTGTGGAAGCAGCGGGAAGGCCCATTAGCATCCATGGATCAGCGGCACAGGCCCGCAGTCACATGAGGGATGTGCACAAGGCCAAGGAGGGAGGGGGGCTTGGGGGTGGGAAACAAAAAAACAACACAAGAAGATGAGCAGATATGATTTCACGTGCCTTATTATAATAAAGAGGAGATTGCATGCAAATGTATTCAGATGCACACACCCTCACCGCCTTCATGTCATTTGTAAGGAGAAGAGTCCAAAGCATGTCCTGACACCAAGGAATGGTGGTGAGGGGAGCAGGAATTAGTGCCATCAAGTACAAACCCCGTTTCCATATGAGTTGGGAAATTGTGTTAGATGTAAATATAAACGGAATACAATGGTTTGCAAATCATTTTCAACCCATATTCAGTTGAATATGCTACAAAGACAACATATTTGATGTTCAAACTGATAAAAAAAATTTTTTTTGCAAATAATCATTAACTTTGGAATTTGATGCCAGCAACACGTGACAAAGAAGTTGGGAAAGATGGCAATAAATACTGATAAAGTTGAGGAATGCTCATCAAACACTTATTTGGAACATCCCACAGGTGAACAGGCAAACTGGGAACAGGTGGGTGCCATGATTGGGTATAAAAGTAGATTCCATGAAATGCTCAGTCATTCACAAACAAGGATGGGGCGAGGGTCACCACTTTGTCAACAAATGCGTGAGCAAATTGTTGAACAGTTTAAGAAAAACCTTTCTCAACCAGCTATTGCAAGGAATTTAGGGATTTCACCATCTACGGTCCGTAATATCGTCAAGGGGTTCAGAGAATCTGGAGAAATCACTGCACGTAAGCAGCTAAGCCCGTGACCTTCGATCCCTCAGGCTGTACTGCATCAACAAGCGACATCAGTGTGTAAAGGATATCACCACATGGGCTCAGGAACACTTCAGAAACCCACTGTCAGTAACTACAGTTGGTCGCTACATCTGTAAGTGCAAGTTAAAACTCTCCTATGCAAGGCGAAAACAGTTTATCAACAACACCCAGAAACGCCGTCGGCTTCGCTGGGCCTGAGCTCATCTAAGATGGACGGATACAAAGTGGAAAAGTGTTCTGTGGTCTGACGAATCCACATTTCAAGTTGTTTTTGGAAACTGTGGACGTCGTGTCCTCCGGACCAAAGAGGAAAAGAACCATCCGGATTGTTATAGGCGCAAAGTTGAAAAGCCAGCATCTGTGATGGTATGGGGGTGTATTAGTGCCCAAGACATGGGTAACTTACACATCTGTGCAGGTGCCATTAATGCTGAAAGGTACGTACAAGTTTTGGAGCAACGTATGTTGCCATCCAAGCAACGTTACCATGAACGCCCCTGCTTATTTCAGCAAGACAATGCCAAGCCACGTGTTACATCAACGTGGCTTCATAGTAAAAGAGTGCGGGTACTAGACTGGCCTGCCTGTAGTCCAGACCTGTCTCCCATTGAAAATGTGTGGCGCATTATGAAGCCTAAAATACCACAACGGAGACCCCGGACTGTTGAACAACTTAAGCTGTACATCAAGCAAGAATGGGAAAGAATTCCACCTGAGAAGCTTAAAAAATGTGTCTCCTCAGTTCCCAAACGTTTACTGAGTGTTGTTAAAAGGAAAGGCCATGTAACACAGTGGTGAACATGCCCTTTCCCAACTACTTTGGCACGTGTTGCAGCCATGAAATTCTAAGTTAATTATTATTTGCAAAAAAAAAAAAAAAGTTTATGAGTTTGAACATCAAATATCTTGTCTTTGTAGTGCATTCAACTGAATATGGGTTGAAAAGGATTTGCAAATCATTTTATTCCGTTTATATTTACATCTAACATAATTTCCCAACTCATATGGAAACGGGGTTTGTACAATCGCACATGTTTTATTCATTTCATTTGGAGGCTGGGCAGACAAATTGCACGACAGAACCTCCGAATGATTCGGGAAGTTAGAAAGCATCGGCTGAGAGGTCAATCAAAAAGAGGTTTTTTGACGTAATAAAGGACAGATGGACGACCGCCTGCACTGCAAAAACTGAATTCTAAATAAGATTAAATATCTCAAATAAGGGCGATATTTGCTTATTTTCTGTCTGATAAGATCATTCTTCTCACTAAGCAGATTTTATGTTAGATTGTTTTACTTGTTTTAAGGGTTTTGGTCCTAAATGATCTCAGTAAGATATTACAGCTTGTTGCTGAGATTTGATGAGCTATATTGAGTAAAACATGCTTGAAACTAGAACATCAACTCTTGCAAAGCTGTGTCATCAACACTCACAAGTAGAAAACTACTTTTTTAAAGTAATAATTTCTTACTTCAAGCATGAAAAAAAAAAAAAGATTTTGAGGTAATTGTGTCTCATAATTAAAACGGATGACAGCTAAATGGACTTTGCTGTTTTATTTTCAATGAAACAATAGAAAATAAGTACTCATATAGTACAAACGTAGTACAGTTGGCACAGTACAGTAAACTGACAGCTAATATTTAAACATTTAACATGTGACATTTCTAACAATTTTGAACAGAAATAGTTCATGCACATTCAGATCAATTCTTCAAAATTACAATTAAAATAAATTTGGCCGAGGGTAGGGCTGTATATATGCGCACTAATTGACTGAAAGAGCACGCACTTGGCGCGATGATGTCATGTTGTCGATGGAAAAATGCATTTTTAGACAATATGATTTGCCTGAGCGGCTCGGAGACCCCGAGAGTAACAAGCGGTTGCCTTGTTGCCTTTCCATTAAGAACAATAAATTAGTTTTTAGTATAAGTTTGCTGGTTTCAAGAAATGTAATATCATTATGTCAAGATAATGGCACTAGCATTTACTTCATTTAAAAATATTTTTCAACATATTGAGCAAAGAGGTCTCTTTTTTTTTCTTTTTTTCAAGCATTTGCCTGATAGAGCTTGAGATGTGCTGCAAAGAGGAATGGGTGAAACTGCCCAAAGATAAGTGTGCCAAGCTCTTGGCATCGTATTCAAAAATACTTGAGGCTGTAATTGCTGCCAAAGGTGTATCAACAAAGTATTGACCAAAGGCTGTGTATACTTATGTACATGTGATTTTTGTATTTATTAATTTTTTAAATAAATTTGCAAAATAAAAAGAAAACATTTTCACACTTTCATTATGGGGTATTGTGTGTAGAATTTTGAGGACAAAAATGAATGTATTCCATTTTGGTAAAAGGCTGCAAAATAAAATGTGGAAAAAGTGAAGCGTTGTGAATACACTGCAAAGCACTGAAAAGTAAAACACGCTGACCTTTGACCTCAGTTCATATCATTTATATTGAATAGTGGGCTTGTTTTAAAACAGGACACTAATCCCTGAGAGGGCAAAGATCTGTCTGTGCTTTGACCCTCAGGTGCCTTAATCAACATGGATCAGATGCTCCTAAAATCAATTGTCTCCTTGCTTTGAAGGGAACCTATTCTGCAAAACAAACTTTTCTTACCTATTGGTCCCTGTTTTTGTGTATTTGGGATCTGCATAAGTCCAAAATATAATCAAACCGTGGAGACATACTGGAGAAAAGAATAAAACAATCTTGCATTTTTTCATACTTCCGTGAGACAAGCCGTTTAAAATGTGTCCAATTTCGACCTTTTTGCCATCTGTGACGTCAGCTGATATATGGTATAAATTTACCCAAAGTTCTTTGTGGACGTCCGCCATTGTAGTCTGATGATGTCGTCCATAAATTCCTTCTTTTACTCTATCATATTATTGTGGGGCAGACTGGCTCGTACATGCAAATGCATCCTCCGATGTTGCCATTTCAAATACAAAGTAGCATATAGTTTTAACTTATATCTGTCAGTAGACTCGCTATGGAAGCGCTAAAAATACAACATGGCTGGCGGGGAGACGATGCAGTCAACGTAAATAAGACCGCCGACACAGCGGTGCAGAAAGCGGCCTAAAGGGGAACTTGTCACAATTTCAGAAGGGTTAAAACCATTAAAAATCAGTTCCCAGTGGCTTATTCTATTTTTCGAAGTTTTTTTTTAAATTTTACCCATCACGCAATATCCCTAAAAAAAGCTTCAAAGTGCCTGATTTTAACCATCGTTATATACACCCGTCCATTTTCCTGTGACGTCACACAGTGATGCCAACACAAACAAACATGGCGGTAGAACAGCAAGCTATAGCAACATTAGCTCGGATTCAGACCCGGATTTCAGCGGCTTAAGCGATTCAACAGATTACGCATGTATTGAAACGGATGGTTGTAGTGTGGAGGCAGGTAGCGAAAACGAAATTGAAGAAGAAACTGAAGCTATTGAGCCATATCGGTTTGAACCGTCTGCAAGCGAAACCGACGAAAACGACACGACAGCCAGCGACACGGGAGAAAACGAGGACGAATTCTGCGATCGCCTTCTAACCAACGATTGGTATGTGTTTGTTTGGCATTAAAGGAAACTAACAACTATGAACTAGGTTTACAGCATATGAAATACATTTGGCAACAACATGCACTTTGAGAATGCAGACAGCCCAATTTTCATCAATTAATATATTCTGTAGACATACCCTCATCCGCTCTCTTTTCCTGAAAGCTGATCTGTCCAGTTTTGGAGTTGATGTCAGCAGGCCAGGGAAGCTAGGGTCGATATTCTTCTCTTGATCATCTTCGGTGGCATAAGGGACGGTGTGAGCCAAGACATCCAGGGGGTTTAGCTCGCTCGTCTGCGAGAACAAACTGCCGCCATTGCTTGTCGTGCTATCGAGGTCCTTTGTCCCTGAATTGCTCACACACTCCGGCAGATTCAATGGGGGTCTGGCGGCAGATTTCTTTGACTTTATCGTTGGAAATGCATCTGCTTTGAGTGTCGCAGGATATCCACACATTCTTGCCATCTCCGTTGTAGCATAGCTTTCGTCGGTAAAGTGTGCGGAACAAACGTCCAATTTCTTGCCACTTTCGCATCTTTGGGCCACTGGTGCAACTTGAATCCGTCCCTGTTCGTGTTGTTACACCCTCCGACAACAAACCGACGAGGCATGATGTCTCCAAGGTACGGAAAACAGTCGAAAAAACGGAAAATAACAGAGCTGATTTGACTCGGTGTTTGAGAAAATGGCGGATTGCTTCCCGATGTGACGTCACAACGTGACGTCATCGCTCCGAGAGCGAATAATAGAAAGGCATTTAATTCGCCAAAATTCACCCATTTAGAGTTCGGAAATCGGTTAAAAAAATATATGGTCTTTTTTCTGCAACATCAAGGTATATATTGACGCTTACATAGGTCTGGTGATAATGTTCCCCTTTAAATATACCTGTATAGTCTCTCAAACATAATCTATGCAACATTTTGACCAAAGAACCACCATTACATGTTTTGTAGACTACATGGAAGTGTTTTAAATGCAGAAAAAAAAACACGATATGACCCTTTTAAACAAAATGCTTCACAGGTTTCTAAAATCAATTGTCTTCTTGCTTAAAAATTGTAGAACAAATCGGAAAAGCGCGAAGACGGTCTGTTAAACATTTTACAGCGCTGAGAGGAAGTGTACTGATGTTTGACTACCACTATACTTAAAAAGGCCTGTCTCAGCTATATTTTATAATACATAGATTTCTTGCTTTGGTATGAAGTAATAATCCGATTTTGAGCCAGTCTTGGCCCATAATCAACAGAGTTCTTGCTTTAGTTCAGTCACACTGAAGGCTTGACAAAGGCCGGATCAAAAAAAGAGGGCTGACAGAAACAAACAACCTCAGATTCTAAGCCAGATTTTTCAAAATCAATAGTCAACTTGCTTTGACAGTTAAATCACGCGTTAAAATCATGTGACTGCTGGAGCGCAGATAATGAACATGCCATTATTTGACCTTTGACCCTCTGATATCTCAGACGGGCTTCAAAATCAGTAGAGTTATTCTCCAATTTACGATAATCCCAGGATCTCGACAATACAACATAGGCGTAGATCGGACCTTTGACCTGACGAAACGGCATTCAAAGTCAATACAGTTCTTGCTCTGACATTTTTTTTCGAATCTCAGAATGCATGAAAGAGGACACCCTTGTGAAAAATTATGTTGATCTAACTTTTGACAGGAGGTCCATACGGCCATTTTCGTTAAAATCAGTAGAGTTCTTGCATAGACCAAAAAAAGTCAAACAGTAAAATTGTGATTTGACCTAAGAAAAAATCGAATACTGTCAATCATAATCAACATCGGGAAAAACATGTGAAAAAGATGAATTCAAACATTTAAACAATTGTGACTAATAGAGCGTGCAGAGATGATTAAAAAAAATGGTGCTGATCCAACTTTTAACCTGAGATCCCTTCAGCAATTTTAGTCAAAATCAGTGGATTTCTTGCATAGACAAAACCATTTTAAATGGTAATAACACTTAAAATTGTGACTTGAAAAAAAAAAACATGTTTAGATGTGACCTTTGACCTAAGATAAATCTAATGATGTCAGTCAACATAAATAGATATCTTGCTCTGACACAACATGTGAAGAAGAAGAATTAAAAAATAAAATAAAATTGGGACTTGAGTGTGCTGATATCTACAATGATTGTCACACACACACTAGGTGTGGCGAAATTATTCTCTGCATTTGACCCATCACCCTTGATCACCCCCTGGGAGGTGAGGGGAGCTGTGAGCAGCAGCGGTGGCCGTGCCCGGGAATCATTTTTGGTGATTAAACCCCCAATTCCAACCCTTGATGCTGAGTGCCAAGCAGGGAGGTAATGGGTTCCATTTTTATAGTCTTTGGTATGACTCGGCCGGGGTTTGAACTCACAACCTACCGATCTCAGGGCGGACACTCTAACCGAGACCTGGGCAAATTGCGGCCCGTTGAGCTTTTCAATCTGGCCCGCCGGACATTCCCAAATAATTTTTTTAGATCTTTAAGATGGAAAGTGTAGCTGCCATTATGATGTGCAGTGATGTTTTCAAATGACCGTAAGTCTTCAACTATACAAAGTATTTCAATGGTTGCAATCTGCGCTTTGGGATGATATACCAGTTACTATGGTCATCAAATTAGTTACTGTGGTAATCTACGTCACAGCAGCTCAGACGAGGCACCAAGCAGTGTGGGCGGGAAGCGTTTCCACAGACGTGGAAGGAGATGTTCACAACAAAGTTCTAAAGCTTAGTGATATTAGATATATCAGATTGTAGGTGGGTTTATTTTGTACCCTTCGCGTTCATATTTCACTGTTTGTTGCATTTTTGTTGCGTTTCACTTGATTGTAAAATATGTTGATCGAAAGGGGGTGTGACGTTCATATTTTGTCAATATTCAGTGTTTTATCGTTCATAGAAAAATGTAAAATTCCATTACGTTTTTTAAGGCGGTCTGTCACGTTTTTAGCATTCAATCAGACATTATTGTGAGGTTTTGTATTAGTGTTCCTAAAAATAGATATACCGGCCCCCAGACACATTTTGTTCTCTAAATGTGGTCAAAATAATTGCCCAGGTATGATCTAACTACTATGCCACTGAGTAGGTTGGATAAAGTGAGGTGGGATTTACTCTGGATAACCTTAGTGTAGAAGCAGCCTAAGGTAGTACTTGGTGAGAGTAAGCCATAGCTGTAATGTGGCCCTCAACGAAAACAACGAGTCTGACATCTTGTGGATTTCAAAATAAAAGGGCTTTACAATTGCAGAATAACGCATATGAATGACGGAAGAAGGTTTTTCCGAAAACGGAGCCTGACAAGAAGCACGTACTGGGAGAGAGAAACAAAGGAGGCATATGAAAACACGCAAGTGCACTGCAAAAACTGAAATCTAAATAAGATTAAATATCTCCAATAAGGGTGATTTTTGCTTATTTCTGTCTGATAAGATGATTCTTCTCACTAAGCAGATTTTATGTTAGAGTGTTTTACTTGTTTTAAGGGTTTTGGTCCTAAATGATCTCAGTAAGATATTACAGCTTGTCGCTGAAATTTGATGAGCTATATTGAGTAAAACATGCTTGAAACTAGAATATCAACTGTTGCAAAGCTGTGTCATCAACACTCACAAGTATAAAACTACTTTTTTAAAGTACTGTATTTTTCGGAGTATAAGTCGCACCGGAGTATAAGTCGCACCTGCCAAAAATGCATAATAAAGAAGGAAAAAAACATATAAAAGTCGCGCTGGAGCCCAGCCAAACTATGAAAAAAACTGCAACTTATAGTCCGAAAAATACGGTAATAATTTCTTATTTCAAGCATGAACCAAAATATCATGAGTTTGACACAATTGTGCCTCATAATTAAAACAGATGAGAGCCAAATGGACTTTGCTGTTTTATTTTCAATGAAACAATAGAAAACACATACTCATATAGTAGTACAGTTGGCACAGTACAGTAAACAATTTTGAACAGAAATAGTTCATGCACATTCAGATGAATTCTTCAAAATTACAATTAAAATAATTTTGGGCGGGGGCCGGGCTGTATATATGCGCACTAATTGACTGAAAGAGCACGCACTTGCCGCGATGATGTCATGTTATCGATGGAAAAATGCATTTTTAGACCATTTGATTTGCATGAGCGGCTAGGAGACCCCGAGAGTAACAAGCGGTTGCCTTGTTGCCTTTCCATTAAGAACAATAAATTAGTTTTTAGTATAAGTTTCAAGAAATGTAATGCCGAGCGCATATCATTATGTCAAGATAATGGCACGAGCATTTACTTAATTTAAGAATATTTTTCAACATATTATAAATAATAATGATAAATGGGTTGTACTTGTATAGCGCTTTTCTACCTTCAAGGTACTCAAAGCGCTTTGACACTACTTCCACATTTACCCATTCACACACACATTCACACACTGATGGAGGGAGCTGCCATGCAAGGCGCTAACCAGCACCCATCAGGAGCAAGGGTGAAGTGCCTTGCTCAGGACACAACGGACATGACGAGGTTGGTACTAGGTGGGGATTGAACCAGGGACCCTCGGGTTGCGCACGCCCACTCTTCCACTGCGCCACGCCGTCCCAAAAAGCAAAAAGGTCTCTTTTTTTTCTACCAAGAAAAGTGCACTTGTTATTAGTGAGAATATACTTATTTTAAGGTATTTTTGGGTTCATTGAGGTTAGCTAATTTTACTTGTTTTGGAAAGTCTTGACAAGCCAAATGTTCTTGTTATATTGGCAGATAATTTTGCTTAGTTCAAATAAAATATCCCTAATTATTTATTTATTTTTCTTGTTTTTGAACACTGACTTTTTGCAGTGTGGGCTTGGGTCACTAGAGCGAGTGTCGGTAGCGGCGGCTGTGGCAGGTCGTAGCGGCGTTGACCTTTTGTGTTGTAACAGCGTGCGCATGAAGGGAAGTGGCACACAAAGAGCTCTATTAACTGGGAAAGCAGATATAATGGGGTAACAAGATGGGCCTTTAAAGGGAACAGGACAGGCTGTCAGCATGCATAATGTAAGAGCGGTGTTAAAACAACACACACACACACACTCACACACACACACACGAGAGGCCCCAACTTATTAATTCTCTCTCTGTGAAATATGAAATATTCTCCGTGCACATTTCTCCTGCAAGGATGGGAATCATTGTTGTGTGTAATTATGAAGACAATGTTCAGAGGGATTATCAAAGAAGTGAGGGCTGAGATAAGGAAGCGGCAGATGAAGAGGGTGCGGGCATGAGAAGAAAGGCGGCGGCGGAAAGGAAAGGAGGGGGGGGGGGGGGGTGAAGAAGAAAGGAGGGTGGAGAGAGAGAGAAAGAGAGGAGGGGAAAGATTACCTCTCCTCTATTTGTGGTGCTATCCTTCCTCTCCTCCCGCCTCCCTGCTTCTGGCCGTATTAGCATGATAAAGACACGGCGGAGTAGGGCAGCCGGCAGGTCTTTGGACAGGGACACAATGCTATCGCCCGAGCAGACGTCTTCTGGTGCGGCGGAGGGAGCGTCCACCGTGGGAGCGAAGCTGCATCAACACACAAACACCCCACTGATCAGGCGTGTAGCCACTGATACAAGGCCGTGTAGACACACAGTGGATTATGGTGCCCAGGAGGACGCCCACATAAAGACACTCAGGATGTTTACATGCACACTTTTATCAGGCTAATAGATATTGTCATCACATGCAAAGGCAGGGTATGGATTTATTGGCCTGCACGAACAGGCCCATCACCTCAAAACTGTCATCTTTTTTCTCTCTCTTTCTGTCCCCTCTTAAGCAATTCATTAGCCCGTGTTGTTATCTTGTTACTACCCATGATTGTCACACACACACACACACACACACACACACACACACACACACACACACAAGGTGTGGCGAAACTATTCTCTACATTTGACCCATCACCCTTGATCACCCCCTGGGAAAAGAGGGGAGCAGTGAGCAGCAGCGGTGGCCACGCTCGGGAATCATTTTTGGTGATTTCAACCCCAATTCCAACCCTTGATGCTGAGTGCCAAGCAGGGAGGTAGGGTCCCATTTTTCTAGGCCGGGGTTCGAACTCACGACCTACCGATCCCAGGGCGGACACTCTAACCACAAGGCCGGCCTATGTGAGACAAGAACACAAACGTTTAGTAGATCAGCTTGGCCTGTGCTATCAAGTTTGCACGTGTTTTAGTACACACAAACCTTCAGTAGACCATGCCTTTAATATTTTTGTATTTGTGATTTCTTTTTTTTCCCCCCATTTTACATTAAAATAAGTAGATATTTTGAAATATTTGATATGTTCTATGTGGCTTTTAATGCAAATACACAGTAATGTCTGCAGCCATGAAAGATTAAAAGTAGTACTAATTGTGACTACTGATGTTGCCATAGTAGTGTGTGTGTGTGTGTGTGTGTGTGTGTGTGTGTCTGTGTGTGACCAATAAGAAATCTAATCTTCCTCCCCTTCCTAGTATTATTAGCCTGGTGACAGTCTTCCTCCTCCTCATCCTCAGCTGCGTATCTGCTCTGGGAACATCATTTAGCAGGGCATCAATAAGCCTCTTGTCTGCTAATCAGTGACACAGACACGCACAAGCACACGCACACACACCCACACTCACACACAAACGCGCATACTGTAAGTGCACAAACGGATGGAGCTTATTCACAGAACTGGAACGTTCTCCGGGTCAGGCTCGGAGCCATAGGGCCTGTGGGATGCCGGGCCACCCTGTTGCTTGAGTGTCGGGCCTGGGGCTCGACTCCAGACTGCAGGCTCATGACAAGTACACACACACACACACACACACACACACACACACACACACACACACACACACACACACACACACACACACACTCTTGAATTTGTTACCTTCTTGAGACCTCCGAAAAATGCCTACCTCTTTAGGGCCACCCTTTCTAGATATATAAATATTTGTATTTACAACATTAATAATATATACATACTATGCAAATATAAAAAAGCTTGTTGTGAAAAATGTGTTGGAATTTCTCAAGAAAAAGGTCACAATTTCCCCCCAAAAAGGGACAATTTCCCCAAGTAAAACAATAAATAATAATAACAATAAAAAAAATTACTCAACGCAACTTAAAATTTTACAAGAAAAACTGAACATTTGTGCAATATTATGATCAAAGTTGGAATTTTACTCAATAACAGTCGCAATTTTACAAGAAAAGCTTAAAATGTTGGGAATTTTATAAAAAGAGTAGTAATTTAACTCGACAAAAGTCACAATTTTCTAAGAAAACTTAAAAATGTTGGCAATTACATAAAAAATAATCTGAATTTTACTGGGCAAAATTATGACAAATGTCAGAATTTTACTCAACGCAAGACAAAGACTCAGTGGCCTAGTGGTTAGAGTGTCCGCCCTGAGATCGGTAGGTTGTGAGTTCAAACCCCGGCGGAGTCATACCAAAGACTATAAAAAATGGGACCCATTACCTCCCTGCTTGGCACTCAGCATCAAGGGTTGGAATTGGGGGTTAAATCACCAAAATGATTCCCGGGCGCGGCCACCGCTGCTGCCCACTACTCCCCTCACCTCCCAGGGGGTGATCAAGGGTGATGGGTCAAATGCAGAGAATAATCTCGCCACACCTAGTGTGTGTGTGACAATCATTGGTACTTTAACTTTAACTTTTTAAAATTTTACAAGAAAAACTGAACACTTGTCCAAAATTATGATAAAAGTTTGAATTTTACTCAATAACAGTCGCAATTTTACAAAAAAAGCTTAACATTTTGGCAATTTTATGAAAAGAGTCGTAATTGTACTCGACAAAAGTCACAATTGTATAAGGAAACTTTAAAATGTTGGCAATATTATAAAAATAAATCGGAATTTTACCTGGCAAAATTATGACAAAAGTCATAATTTTACCCAACAAATGTCACTATTTTACAGGAACAACAAAAAAATTGGCAACATTGTGATACAAGTCAGAATTTTATATATGACAAATGTCACTATTTTGCATTAAAAAGTAATCATTTAACTTAAAAAAGTAATAATTTTACGAGAAAATATTGCAATATTACAGAAACAGAAAGAATATGAACAATTGTTCCCAATTTTATAAGAAAAAAAGTCAACACGTTGTGAGAAAAAGACTGCTTTTAGTTATTTAGTTATTTATTTTCTGTTTGTAATTGGTCTTCAATCTTCATTATTTACTCTATATACACATTTATTTTATTTTTGTAATAATTTCAGCCAAAGGGGGCACATTTCAATTTCTTACACACACTTGTTATTTCATATGTTGACCAGAGGGGGAGCACTTTTAAAACCGACAAACAGTCAATTAGAAAAATCCCTCCTTTTTAGGACCACCCTAATTTTGATAGATTTCACCACACACACACACACACACACACACACACACACACACACACACACACACACACACACACACACACACACACACACACACACACACACACACACACACACACACACACACTTGTATTTATTACCTTCTTGAGCCCTCCGAAAAATGCCTACCTCTTTAGGACCACCCTTTCTAGATATATAAAGATTTGTATTTACAACATTAATAATACATACATACTATGCCAATATAAAAAAGGTAAACTTTTAGTTTATTTTTTTTTGTTTGTAATTGTATTTTAATCTTTATTATTTACTTCAAGTCATTACAGTATGTCTCTATATACATATTATTTTATTTAAAAAAAATTAATTTTAGTCTATGGGAGCGAATTTGAATTTCTGACACACACTTGTTATTACATATGTTGGGAAGAGAGGGAGCCCTTCAAATTTTTACACACACTTGTTATTTCATATGTTGACCAGAGGGGGAGCACTTTTAAAACCGACAGTCAATTTGAAAAATTAATCCTTTTTGGAACCACCATCATTTTGATAGATTTCACCACCAGGGGTGAAAATGAGACATTCTCTATTAGATGCAATGGTTTTCCGTATTGGGACCATGATTACTGTCCTGACTTGTTCACCGGTTCTCATATGGAAGGTACTCTTCCTCTTTGATGTCTCAAGAAGTATAGAAATACAAGAACACACACACACACACACACGCACACACACACACACACACACACATACACACAGTCCCACGGTGTGCCATGTGTAAACATACTGTACGCACCATCATGGATGACAGCGAGTGCATGAGCCTGTGACGGCCGGCCGAGCGGAACACACACACACACACACACACACACACACACACACACACACACACACACACACACACACACACACACACACACACACACACACACACACGCACACACACACACACACACACACACACACACACACAAAGAACTGTACAAATACACGAGCGGGAACGGACGCGCACCAGAAAATTCCATCTCACAGTTACAAAAGACTCATCACCATCAATCATGAGCAATCATCATGGCTATACATTAAAAATAGTGAAAATAGGTGGAATATCTACAGTTTAACGGCCCTAACACTCCAACCACAGTTGTCCAACTCCAGACAGAGCAGGGAATTAGACACAGATAGACCATTAAAGGGGAACATTATCACCAGACCTATGTAAGCGTCAATATATACCTTGATGTTGCAGAAAAAAGACCATATATTTTTTTAACCGATTTCCGAACTCTAAATGGGTGAATTTTGGCGAATTAAACGCATTTCTATTATTCGCTCTCAGGAGCGATGACGTCACAACGTGACGTCACATCGGGAAGCAA